>NW_010191188.1:0-33955 GCF_000695765.1 Mesitornis unicolor
GGCGGGGGAGGAGGAGGAAGGCCTCGCAAGACCCCGGGGTGCGCCAGGCCCACGCCGGTCTGTCCCTTCGCCTGCCCTGGTGGCGTGGAAGGGGAGCGAGCACCGCTGTACCCGGTGCCTTGGGCAGTAGAGGGAGGGCAGACGCGCTGGGACCGCGGCAGATCTGGAGGGTTTAGACCGCGTTTTCCGCAGTCAGAATCTGGTGCTAGGCCGTCCTCGGCTGGGGGCCCGTGTCCTGCAGCTGCAGCGTGGGCAAGGCCGGGAGTCTCCTTTCCTTGGCCCTCGTCCCCGCAGAACGGAGAGAGCCCGGCCTGTGGGAACGGTACCGCCGGAGCGAGGACGGGGCCGCTCCCGGGGCAGCGAGCCACTGGTCTGCATGGCGAGGGAGAAATAAACGTGGGTGTGGGGGTCTCCAGCCAAGGACAGCGTCTCTTTCTCTTGCAGTTCCTGACTGAGCTCACCAGACTCTTTCAAAAGTGTCGAACTTCGGGGAGTGTTTTCATAACGCTGAAGAAATGTAAGTTTAAAGTCTGTTACTGGATTAAAGAGAGGTTTATCTGAGTCAAACTTATCGTGTTAGCATGTATATTACAAGATACAGTAGTAATTCAGTCTCTGAAAACAAGGATACTTGCATGGCTGTATCAATCACTGTAGCTGCAGTACCTTGAAGCAAGACTGTATTTCAAACTGCAGGACTTTCTAATTATTAATTGATAATTGGAGATCCTTAGATTTCTGTAAAAGGAGAATTATAGTGTTGGTTTTGTGTGTGTGTTTCTCTGGTTTCTGGCTAGCTGGCACTACTCAAATAGTCAAGTGTCCTAGGCTGCAGTTTGATGTGCATTTAAAATGTACTGCTGCTGAAGCAGGCAGTTCAGACAGTGTTGGGCCAAGGATTTACAGTTTTTTCCTGGCAGATGCAGTTTGTGGAACAGATCCTTCTGGGGTTACAGAGGAAGGGGTCAACAATTGGGCAGCAGTGCCAGTTCAGGTGGCCTTAAATTCCAAGGCACTTTACAGATCTCCTCATGAGCAACTTGTAACATCTCATGTCAGGAGGCATCTGGTGATTTTTAATGAAATATGTATAAACATTCTGTGTCTTTCAATACAGACGATGGTCGAACAAAACCAGTCCCACGCAAAGGCCATGTGGAAACTTTTGAACCAGCAGACAATAAATGTCTTCTAAGAGCAACTGATGGAAAGAAGAAAATTAGCACAGTGGTAAGTGACAACTTTGGGTTAAAAAGATTAGTGGCCCTATTTTTATTTAATGCCCCATATTTTAACTGCAGTTTGCCTTTACATGGATTTCATGAGAACTACCTTTTTTGATTCCAGAGAAACCATATGGTAGCCAAACACAGCTGGAGCTGGGGTGTTGAAGTGTTGCACTTACCTTGAATTCTTAATGCTTACACTCAGCATTACAGATGGCACAGTGGTTTAGTTTTGCTCTGTATGCTGGATTTTCCTTCAGAATGGTATTGCAGGACAGCAGTGAGTGAGTCAGCTTGTTTTCAGCTGCTGTGCTTTCAGTCAGGTGACGCTGTGTGGAGGGAAGGGGGAAAGGGATTGTTGTTTCCTGACAAGAATGTGTGGGCATGGTTGGACTCTTCTAAGCCTTAGTCTTGCTTAGCACACCTGTTTTTTTTCTCATTTACAGAGCTATTTGTATTTCAGGAAATGCTCATTGTAAGTTGAAAACTTGATGTGTATTTACTTGGAAAGAGATTGGTAAAGGTGTCAGCTGACTTCAGCTCTCCTCTGTGATGTAACCCAAGGAAAATGTTACTTTGAGAAATAGTGGAGAGGATCTGGGCTGCAACATATTTTTATGGCCCTACAAGTAAACAAAGCCTTCCTTAGAATGGTTCTTCCCATTTGAAAACACATGGACCTGGGACAAATCACTTCCAGAGGGTTTTGTTAATTGAGTAAGGAGTGCTTTCAGTTTTCTAAATCAGTGAAGTCTCATGACCTGTCAGTACAGCCTTAGCTGTATTAGCATTACAGTATTAGCCTTCCTACCACTGCATGTGATGAGTTGATCCAACTGTTGCTAGAAAGGCCAAATGGTCACTGGTGGGTAAACATGCACTGATACTTGGTTTGTAATGGAAGCCAGTGTTTTCTTGGTTAACCTCTAGTATTCCTTTTGTAGGTGAGCTCAAAAGAAGTAAATAAATTCCAGATGGTAAGTTTTGTATGTCTTTTGTCTTCCTTTTCTGTAGGTATTGGGGAGTAGTCAGTAGGAAGCACTGGACAGCTGTCATCAGGTTGATTCAGTGCTGAACTGGCACACAGATTAACCTTAGACTACATGTTTATCTGCATTTGTTTAGATAAAATACAATGGGATGCTTAAACCTTCTGCATTGGTTTAGAAACAATAGTTTCATGGTGTAAGAGCAGGATTCTTTAACTGAGAAAATGTAGATACTTATCCCCTGTATGTACAAAGTTGCCTCTAGTGTGGTGTCACTGAAGTATTTGTTCTTTTAATGTTTCAGGCATATTCAAATTTGCTGAGAGCTAACATGGATGGCTTGAAGAAAAAAGACAAGAAAAGCAAAAACAAGAAGAGTAAAGCAACACAGTGATGGAACGGTGTCCTGCTGTCACTGCAACAGACTTGACCCTTGCTCAAAGCGAAGTCCATTTGTTCTTGAGATACCACTTGTCTTTGGCTTTCCTTCCAGCAGGATACTGGGCTGCAATCAGTACTTTTGTTTAAACTGAGAGCAGAAGGT
Organism: Mesitornis unicolor; assembly: GCF_000695765.1. NCBI lineage: Eukaryota > Metazoa > Chordata > Aves > Mesitornithiformes > Mesitornithidae > Mesitornis > Mesitornis unicolor. The sequence goes on from NW_010191188.1 coordinate 2,760, forward strand.
GCTTCCTGTGGATTGTTCTGTGGCAGGAGCATTTACAGGGTTATACCAAAATAGCTTTACACTCAGCTGCCAACTAGTTTTGTACTTATACTGCTGGTTTTTTTGTATTATACAAGTGGGCAGTGTAAAACCTGCTTGGGGGGTAACACGGGTGAATAGAAACACATTGTACCAGAAGCAAAGTGAGACTGGAGAAGGAGTCTCAGTGACAGATGCCCAGTTCTATAGCTAAGCCTCGGTAGTACTAGGGAAAGTGGGTGCCAACATATGATCAGGAACAGCAGCTTTCCTGTTTCTGTCTTACTTTGAGGGACAAGTCTACATGATGCAGTGCAGATGCTCCTGAGGCAGCCAGCACAATGCTTGAGCTCTTGCAGAGCCAGGCAGCTGTGCCATTGCTCCATGCTGATCCACCTGTGCTGACCCTGGCTCAAGGTGGCAGGCAGGACAGGACTGTGCATTCTGTTCTCTTCAGACATGGCTTAAAAATGCTCATGTCACCTAAACTTCTTTTTAAAGCTTTCATCCTTCACTATATCCAGGGATCTGAATTTCCTCATACTTCATATCTTAAAGTAGCTCCTTCATCTGAGCAGATGTAAGAGGTGAATACTGAACTGTTCCTATTAAACACAGTGAGAAATGGATTTGGCTGTAATGACTGATGTGACTTGTCTTGGGAGTTGCTAGGAACGGTATGGTTATTTGTGCCTTTAGAACTGACTCTGCTGATGCTACAGTGGGTGGTTCTGTTACAGCTTCCACAGTTCTCGGGAGTTCTTGGGTTTGTCTTTAAAGTTATGTCTATGTATTTTACCTTTGCCCTCCTCTTTACTACAAAAAAAGGGCAGGAAACATAAATAAGTCTTAAATGATTGTCTTTAGCAGGCAATTTGCATTGGTTTTAAGAGAAAGAAACAAACTGTTTGAACACCATGTAGGAGGTGGGGAGGGAGAGTGGGTGAACACCAGAAATCTACCCCTTTTCTGCACATTAACTCCAGTATTACTAATAGAAATACAATGCATAGCTAACTACAGCTGCTGTAACTCATCTTCAGCTTTGCTCAGCTTCCCTTCTCATGGGGCTGTGTTACAGTTTAGCTTCAAGATGATAATTAGAAGATTCCTGTCACTACTATGATTTTAACTTCAAACTTAATCTGACAACCCATGTGAAGGAAGCCAGTTCAAAACTTTGGTTATGCCTCTAGTACTTGCAGTTACTGTTTAAGTAAAGTCTTAGGTTTAGGTCCTTCAGGTGTGAAACAAGTTTTGCCTGTATCAGGTCTTACTTCTCTCGGGAAGCTGCTGCTTAATGCAAAAGTACAGGCAGGACAAGCGTGGGCAGCCAGGCTTTCAACAACTCTCTTATATAGAAATTAAAACAATTTAAAAAACAAAACAAAACACAAAGCTTTCACATACATACTTTTCAGGAAGGCTCAGTAGCAAAACCTTTTATTACATAAAAACCATTCTCAGAAAAAGTTTAAAACAGTGAAGAATATAATTCATCCTTTCTAATCCTTGAGCTAAGTTTCTCGTTTCAGTACTACTGTTGCACATTGATGTAAAAGCATTCTGAAACTATATAAAAAAGTTTCACACCTGCAGAGCTGATAACCTTTTGTGGCATAAAGACAAGAATTACATGCTGATATGTACATACCTCTGGCTGGAGTCAGACTTGCTCCTTAATTGCCTATAAAACATTTATTTCCACTTTTTCACAAAAATTTACAGTTCTATATTACACATGAAGTTCAGTTTGGACACAAAAAGGCATTAGCTGCCTGTCTTACATTATTACAGCTTTTTGTAATTCCTTGACAAAACACCACTGTCTGTTAATAAAAGCATCCCATAAAAGATGCTTTAAGCACTAGAACAAAACCTTGTATTCATCTCGGTAACTGTACAGGATGAGTGCAGGAACCCTGCAGAGGAAAGAAAAAGAATTTTTAAACTGCAAGTTCAAAAGCTACACACCACCTGTAGCAAGTCTGAGCAATAAGCTAACAGCAAGGGTTCAGCAGAAGACCAGTCAGAGTCAGCTCCTGTGGCTGTGACTGCAGCATTCCCCTTCATTCTCTATCAGTAATCTGAGGCCTTATGGCTAAGCAGTGTTCTGTGTGCAGGCACCAAATGAGAAAGGAAGACTCTGTGAGGGACTGCATTACATTCACACCCAACATCGTAAGGAATATTACTCCTATGTAGTAACTGCTTTCTGTTGCTTACACACTTGCAAACCACAGGAAGAAAAAAGAAGTTTCACTTTATCATTTAGTTGCCTCAGTAAACATTAGCAAAGCTGAAGCAGTTTTGGTGCACTCTAAGAATCAAAAGTCAATTTTTAGTCTCAATAAAAATTTAATTAGTACCTTCAAGCAGAACACAGGTTTCAGAAAATACTTTATAAATGAAACCCAAAAGAGAACATGAATACCCAGTTCTCACTGAACTGTACCAGTATATGCAAGAGTTGAAAGTTAGAGGCTTAAAACTGGATGTGCCCAGACTCTTGCAGCCTTCCCAGAATCCAAAATGATCAGCTGAACATAAATGTTTTTTGCTTAGAAAGACAGAGATGGGTTTTACTGTACCCATTGGAAAAGCATGCATCATTGTTTGCTTAAAGCTGGGCAGCATGTCAGCTGTGCCACATTCCCATCGTATTCCTTCACAGTAGGAGGAAATAAACATGCTCGTGAGTTTTAAAAGGCGAGCCGAGTCCCTCCCACAAGAAAAGAGGGTTACTATGTAGTGGAACAGCACTAAACCTGAATGTATAGAGTGGTTTGCTGTTCAGTTTTATGAACAAAGCAGCAAATGAGGTAGCAGTGGGCATACATTTTAGAATTTCTTGAAAAGGCTTATAAATGTGAAGAATTTATATTTTACCACACGTGAGGATCAGATCAGACTAAATTCTTCCCATTTTGTTTCATGTTAGCAAAAAACAGCACTCAATGGGAGCAAGCTGGAGCACAGGAGGTTCAACCTGAACATAACAAAAAACATTTTCACTGTGAGGGTGCCAGAGCATGGCCCAGGCTGCCCAGAGAGGTTGTGGAGTCTCCTTCTCTGCAGACATTCAAAACCCGCCTGGACGTGCTCCTGTGCGACCTGGTCTAGGTGATCCTGCTCTGGCAGGGGTTGGACTGGGTGATCTGTCGAGGTCCCTTCCAACTCCTCATATTCTGTGATTCTGTTTCATGTGAGAGCTTAACAAATTTACCTCTTTTCCATTTTGATACTGTAAATTTCATCACAAACTGCTTGTAAGTATGAACATCGCTGTTTTGGCCATCGTGACATCAGTTGTCTCACAGTAGCATCAAAGGCTTGTTTACCTCCATCAAACTAAGAAAAAAAATGACAAGGAACTGTGACTGTGTCTCACATTCTCTCATGAAGGAAATGCTCCTCCCCCTAATATTCAGTCTTTTGAACACTGTCATGTCAATGCTCCTTAATTAAACAGGTTTCAAACAAAATTCATATAAACAACACTGCAACTTGATTTTTAAAAATGATTTTAAGAAGATGTATTAAGAATTTAGTGATCAGTTTCTGAACACAGATGTTTCTGCAATAAAGCGGTGTAAGCAATGCAAAGGGCTCTACCAGTTTTGCAATGCTGGGTACAACATGAAAGCTGTGGTGTAAGGGTGGTCAAAAAGTGAATGACACAAACTGATGGTGTGTGGTTTTCATTTATTTTTTAATAAGTAAAAAGGTGACAGACTATCTCCATTATTTGACTGAATAAACTAAATATTTTGAAAATATTTTCAATTGTTTCACTGGGCTCTGATTACCAGATAAGCCTGTACAAGCTCTCCAGAGCAGCAGATACAAGCTATTAAAGTACTAAATCCAGTTCCAGTCAAGAGTGCTGCTCCTGAGTTTGGTTTTTTTGGGAGGTAGCGAGGCATCTCTAATAAGATCTTCTACCTTTAAAGCTACTGCTGTCACTGGAGGAAAGACGAGAGCTGTGTCTTTGATGGGTTTTTTCCCCGTAATCAAGCAGTTTCTGAGTAGTTAAAAGTGTTAATATAATACTTATACATCCCCTTTTTATCTTGGCGTCACAAAGAGATGTTTCAGCTACTGTACTTGAAATTATCATCTCTGTATTGGGTTCTCCTTCATTAACAGCTTCAAGAAACACTTTTGTTGAAACTGCTATTAATACTTCACTGGTTTCTGAAAATGAGCAGTAACTGACATTTCACTTAACTGCTCTTGGGGAAAAAACCACAGAGCTTTGGATTACACAAGACACCATTAGGCAGTCGTAACTTGGGCATTTGACAAGTTTTTCTAGCCTCAGTCAGGCTCCTTGAGTAAAAAAATCCTTTCAAGTTTTAAAACCTAATTCAAACACCTTGAAGGAGAAAGAACTGAATTTCGTGTTTTACTTCATTAGGAACAGAATTTATCATCTATTGTTCCATTAGAGTTTCAACAACATTACTGAAGTGCTTACCTCTAATGATAAGAAGTGTATCACAGTTGCTTTTGGCAGATCTACCTGTAAAGGTATCATCAAGAAATCAATATGAAACAGTTCTTCTTGCCAACTGGAGATTAACTATATACTGAAGAGAGTCAGACTTTTTGATTTCCAAAGCACTTGTGCTGATAGAACTGGGAATTTACCAAGGTTTTAAGCATTTCAAACTGTTCGTGGTATTATGGCAAATTCCAAATAAGCATAGGCAAACAGGCAGTATGTTTCCTGAAAAGCATATGCCACCTTGAAGTCCTTTGTGACATGGTCACCAAAGTCTAGAAGCTGAAAGCTATACACAAACAAAAGCAATGTTGGTTTAAATGTAAGAGCAAATCCAGCAGGAACAAGTCATTAAGAATTCACACCTAAACAGTTCTTAAATTTTTTTCTGTGCAATATAAACAATTTGAGATATTTTTCAAGTATTAAAGAAGCCTGCCATGGGTCTTACTTTACCAGAAGTTTGGTTGATTTTGGTATCTCTGAAGTGAGGCAATTGGTAATACTTTGTTCTGGACAGCAACTGCACATCCAATTCAATTAAGAATTTGAAATAAATTCAGGCTTCTGCCAAATACTTACTGCTAAAATCTCAATCTCACTTGTTTTCTGTTGCAGGCTAGAAATCAATGTCTGAAGTCTTGTCTGCACCTGCCAACAAAAGATGGGTAAAACTAAAATACACTGCTTCTGTAAAACAGGTTGGGAACACTTATTTTCTATTTCATAGATGATGACAACAGAAGAGGCTGCTTCTAACACAAGATACAGAATTACATCTTATTTAAACTAAAGTTCACGTTTAATCTAATTTTCAGTAACAATTCCACAATAATCCTTGATGAGCAGACAGGAAGGAGACTGGGGCTGAGCCACTCCTGCAGCAATGATAAAGACTTGATAATACTGGTACTGTACTAAAAGAGAGAGAACTGCACATTACAGTGGAGATAAAACTCACATACGTGGTTACAAACTGCCTGTTTCTGGGTGTTGGGTAACCCTTCAGAGGAGCATGAGAACCTGTGACTGGATACAGTGAACCATCTGTAGCTGAAGCAGGCTGAGCTGAAAGCCAAAAGTACGTGTTCATGCCTTCTAACACTTTCTTCCAGAGCAAGCTAGCAATTCTGCAAAAGCAGGACTGTACAAATGTAATTACAGCCTTGCACTACATTGCCTTTTGTATCTGAAAAATGCTTTTCTATATTACAAACCTAAAAACAACAAGTCTGTTTAGCTCAAAGTTCAGAAAAGAGTATCCACTTCTGTATTTGGGTTCCAAAAAGTATTCACTGCAGTGATTTTTTGTTGCACACTCAAATTTGGACTGAAAGGGGGTAAGATTACAGTTCTGTTTTACCACATACTCTAAATACCTTGAAACCAGTAGTCCTAAATGAACAAACTCTGACATTTGTTTCTACCATAATTTAATCTTTTCTACATTATTATCATATCATGTTTTAGGCAGTTGGCCTTTTCAACGCACTTGGCCTTGTTGAACCTCATGAGGTTCACACAGGCCCACTTCTCGTAGGCGATAGTAAAAATATGAATTCTACCATTCCTTAACTTCTGCAGCTCATTTCATAACATTTATTTGGTGCGTGCATACCTGAATTTCTTGACGACGCCTGGCACTGGCAGATAATTTTTCAGGAGCTATAACGCTAACATTAGGCACTACAAGGGTTCCATGTGATTCAAATACACCTAAAATGCAAACATAAAGTTTTAGATTATATTATTTCTTTATACAAGAAGTAGCAAGAAACAGAAAATTCACAAATACTAAACAGCTAAGGTTTGAAAAGCTCCTAAAAAAATACCCCAAGTCAGTCAAGTAGACAGAATAGTGCAACATGTGCATGTAAGTTTTCAAATGCTTGCTTATGAATTTGAGTGACTGGCTGGTAAGACTAAGAAACCTGGTACTTTACATCAGTGTTCCCTGACAGTAATAACAGGTTCCAAATAGCTCGCAGAATTTTACAGAGGAAGGTAGCATACCCAGTATCAAAAAAAGAAAAGCTATTACAAGAATGAGGCAGGTATTTAATGCACGGTGCTGCAGCAGTGTCAACGACAAAGTCAACAATAAACCCCAGCTCCCTCAAATAACTATAATTAAAATCTGAAATAGCTTATTTTGAAATCAAAATTGCCACTTCTGGTAATCAGGCACACACAGAAAAATCCAAGTTAAGCATGGCTTCCTCTCTGCCTCATCACTGAGCAAGGGGAAAAAACTGGAAAAAAAGAACCCAACCAACCACCAACCCACCACCCACTGTATGAGTATGTAAAATCTTTATAAGAAGTGCCAAACTATCCACACAGTGAGGACTTAGTTTCTCCCCAGTTAAGAAATGTTCACTGTTTTGGACTTTTCTTCCCTCCTGAATCACTGCATCAATGAATGCTTGTATGGGGAATATTCTGTCTGTTTGCCTAAGCACTTCTTTTGTTAGTTTGGAGAAAATTTCAGTTTTAGATCTCTTGGCACAACATTTAAGATCAAAAGTGTCTAACCAGAGGCACTGCTAGAAAGCATTGTCTTGCTCTGACTTTGGTAATACTTTTAAAATCTATGTTCCATAACATTATGTTATTGCACAGTTTTTAAGCAGAAAGAGAAATAGTTTGTATGTTCTATAATTAGAGACTAAATACCTGAAATATTAGTAAATGATCCCTTTTGACTTGGTACTGAAAGATTATCTGAGGTTTCTCTAAAAATAAACAGTTAGGGAAACAATTTTACAATAATGAAGAAATACTGTAGTAGTGCACGGTTTCAGATTATCACACAAACATACTTATTTCATTCCAACAGATAAAGAAATTTATGGAGATTTTCCAGCACATATCTGCAGATTAAATTATATTCTGGAACAGACAGCAAATCATACAAGATTACATTACAAAATCAGGTCTAGAAGCAATCTTTATGTTTCCTGTGGATACAAAAAAAGTGCACCCCATCATGCAAGAGTGCTATACTAGAATAGATTATGAGAATATTATCTCTAAATTACTACTTTAATCTACAGCTTCTTAAAGGTTTCTGTGAGATTAATACTAAATTTCAAAGTAATATTTATACTTGAGATCACACATATTCAAAGAAGCTTTCAATTATTAGTTTGGATCCCTTCACTTTCCATATTCAGGATTCCATAACAAATAAATTTGCAGTGTTATCACAATCATAGTTACTCCATTTCTCTGTTCAGCATTACCAAAGACGTGTTTTTCTATATTCTGTTCTCAGGATCTAGAAATACGGTAACTGTTAGAAAGAGTTATTTTCTCTCACAGCTTCAAATAGATGCTGCAGATCTGTCACAAAACACATGACAATCAGGTTAGTTGCAGAGTTAAATGTCAAGACTGGCTGAGGCCAGACAGAAGAGGTGGGGAGCAGGAGATGTCAACTACCTGCACCAACTACTGCTCGAGGTAAGCATTTCCCAGCCTAACAACTCCCTTCACTGTTAAGTCTATTCAGAAGTATTGTGCTATGGATGTCAAACCTGTTAGTTTCTGAATTCTAGTTTGTGTGGCTAAACCACGTCTGTTCCTGCTGTCATTACATACAGACATATATACATACACATATAAATACAGATGTGTGTATAATTATATATCTACAAAGGACGTGTGAATAACAGCTTATGCACACAGGTGTGAGTAGCCCCTCCTGTGATTTCCATACTAACTTCTACTGATGACAATAAATAGTAATTTCAACAGAGACAGGATGGTGGGGTGTTGCTGTGTACCCAAGTCTTTGCCAGGTGTTACTTTCATTTGTGCCAGCCAAAGCATACAGGTGTGCTACAATTATACCTTCATTTTAATGTATCTGCCTCAGAAGGAGAGTGCCTGCTTTGACTGCATAGTACATGAACATAATGGACTTGTGGTCGGTAACGGGGACTTGCAGGCACTCTGGCCATACAAGCAGTACTGGTGTTCCAGTGGCATCAGAGCTGGATAATCACACAGCCTTTTCATTTATGAAGTGCTACAGACCGTGGCTGTAACAGCAGCTAGGGAAATCATGCTCTTTCTCAGTCTCAATAAAATCCTGTAATCAAGCCTTTTGCTTTCTTTTCCCCTCAAAAAGGCGTTCAGCAAAGCTCCTATTCTTTATCAAATAAGAATAAGGTTTAAGTGAGCATAACTTAAAATAATTTCATTAAAACAAACATACATTAACGTCTGATTCTGACTTTTCACATTGACATGTTATGCTACTTACCTACTGCATCTTTCATCACAGACTTTAGTTTTCAGTTTCTGGATCAGGTGATCTACTAAGTCAGATTCTAAAATCCTTTTCTCCGTCTGTCTGTCTTTCTCAAAGGATTTCACCTATGATGTAGTTCAGCGGTTCTTAAGATTGTTCATTCTTATAACAGCATATGATAAACTTCTCAAATTTAATAAAAATCAAACTGGGTTATTCACCCCTTAAAGATGAAGCAGTCAAAGGGAAGAATTACCATTACCAATTAATCCCTGACAAATTTTTAATTAGGTTTGTTTGGTTTTTTTTTTTCTTTTCCAACCAACTAATTTCCTCTGCAATCCCAAAGCTTAAACTAGCTTGGCTACTTGTATTTAATATGTGGCAATTAATTTAACAGAATAGTTTATAGGTGGAAAAACCATATTAATAAAAGGATAATTGGTTTGGGGCTTTTTGTTCATTAAGGAAATATGTTAGAGTAAGACTTGCCCTTCAGTTTGCAAGAGTTAGACTCAAACATTCAAAACTTAAAATATCTGCTCCATTTCTACTGGGAAGAGATTTACCAGTACCACCACCATTCACCTCATTAGCATGTTCTTTGCTGGTTTTGCTCCAATAAAGCCATATTAAAAAGAACAGTCTGTAACAGTCTTGTGAAAAACACTGATACACTGTGTTCTCATAATCTACATGTTCATACAGTTATTTGCTATCTCTGTTACAATGAAAGGATAGGTAATAACAAGTGAAAAATACTTCAGTAATATACATTGGCTGGGTAACACAGACACACCAGATGCTGTCAAACGATTACTTTTTTCAGTCAGAAAATGAATCTTTATTCAAAGAATAAAGATATTTTCTCTAATGATCCAGAATCAACAATATTTTTAAACTTTTAATTTCTAAAAAGGTACCAGAACCACAGGCTGAAGAGTACAGAGGGTGGTAATTGATGCTGTGACACAGTCCAGTCTTTCCATCTTGACCTTAGCTCACAGAGATGAGGAGTGTGGTAAAACAGCTCATCTGAACTACATGGATTTCTTTAGATTTACAGTTTAGTTTTTGTTTTCTAACATGGAAAGCTGCCAACTGGAAAGATGACTGAGTCAACTAATTAATTTTGTAGATTCAAAGAAAACAGAGTCAACAGAAACCTTTTTCCACTACAGACACACCGATGACTCAGAGCCAGGCAACGTCTGCACTAATTTTCTAGTTTTCCTAGGTAAGGGGGTTGGTGAACGAGTGTTACGGAGGAATAAAAAGCAGGCTTCTTCAGAAGAACTTCCTACTACTTAGCAACTGAAACTCTATTTAAGCTAATTCCATCTACTGGAATATTTTACTGAAAATAATTATAGTAGAAAAACAATTACAACAACAGACTATAAATATGAAATACAATTGAGCATCCTCTGGTCCCATACTTACCTTCACATGACTTCCTTCTTTATCTGACACAAGAGCCACATATATAATCCCAGAACATCTGCAATATTCCTGCAGTTCTTCCTGGGACTAAATAGGAATTGGAATGGGACAGAAATTTGACAGATTATTAAAAGATCACTTAGGTAATCCAAGTCTCCTGTCCTCGATTAAAATCACTTGATACACAGCAGTTACACTGACCATAAGCTTCTGACTGACGAAAGCTTTGTTAACAAGTCCAGGAAGTGAAACTTCATTATGCATATGTTTATCCACCTAGTGCTCCTTAACAATTGAAACCTAAGTCTCCACTAAGAGAGAACACCTAGGCTCTGCAGTCCTAGCTCCCACACGGAAGAGCTAGCTGGATCTAGAAATGCACGCTCTAGATAACGGGATAACTTTACAATGTCATATCAATCAAACAGTGACCACCCACTGTCTGCAGCTTTCAGCTATAGCTCAGTGCTGCATGACTGCTACTCTGTCACAACAGCTGGGCTTCACATAAACCTGGGGCTGACTGACACCATTCTCAGTGCTGAGCTCACTGAAGGGCTTGCTATGCTGACTTAGCAGTGGGTTGCAGCACAGTATTAGACAGAGGCAAGAACAACCCAAATCCTCAATCCTTAAGAATCGCAAAAATAGAAGAACCCAGAGTGACCATAGGAAAAACATAATGACCTGGATTTTTTCAATTCTGAGGGACTGAAACTCTCAGAAACATTATGGCAAAAGATTTCAGAAAAGTCAGGCAATCGAGCGAGCTCAGAACTGCCTGCTCTGCAGCACGTGACCCGGAATGGACAACCACACAGTTTCATTAGTCACCAACTGGCATACTTAAGTTGAACCAGACTCATAATCCTCAGATAACCATCACCGCTATTAAAAGGGACTTCGGCATTGCCGTGTAGATCACTACTCCAGTGAGCTACTAGCGGTGAAAGGTCTGCTTAGTTTCAACTCGAGAAAAAAGGGCACAGCTTGGCTTGCCACTTCAATGTCCTTCCTACCACACATCTCTCCAGGGACTACATGGGGAGCCCACAGCATATCTAGTAGCTCAATTTCCTAAATCGTTTCTCTGACAGTAGAACAATGTCAATATTCTCTCTGCACATGACCATGTTCGGCCACCTGGATATATTTAAAAGTTGATGCTACTGTACTGTTCCAGACATGCCTTTTATTAAGGATTACTATTAATCTTTAATTATTAGAGAACAATACAGTTAACATATGGAGACAGAAATTCTACCTGGGACCAGTCATACATTATTTCAGCTGGAATTCCTGCAGTCCAGAGTTTCTGCACAATATTGATAGCTCTGCCCATTGACATCTGACCAACACTTACAACCAGCAGGTCACATGAGCTGACAGAAACCTGAAGGGACAGCAAAAACAAGACAGTGACAGTATTAGCCACAAGACAATCTTTTCCCTTCACAAGGCAGTTAAAGTAACAAAGGAGGATAAATATACTCATCAAGCTGAAGGAGGGATTAGATCCACCTCTTTTTAGAGCCACAAGCTACCCCAGCATGTTTAAGTCACTGAAGCTTAATCTTTGATGAAAAGCATCTGCACAGCCTCAGCTTGCACAGTATCCTAGCCGGTTCTGTTCTTCCCTTCCCACTCTGCCTAGCAAAGTTTATTTATTCTTATAAAGAAAAGTTAGTAAAATACACATTCCACAACCACATGAAATTCTGTGACACTATAAAAATTAATTAGTTTCTTTAAGTTTCCTTCCATCTCCACATTCTATGCTTTCATAAAGGGAGAAGTGGGAGGGGCAAAGTAACACTTAATAGCTAAATATCTACAGTTGTACTCTTCCATCTGAAACAATCCACAGGCTAAGAAAAACAACCCATTTAAATTAGAAATAGAAGCATATAAGCCTGGAGATCTTCTCCTCCCCTCATTCTTATTTTACTAAATAATTCTATGTCAAAAAACACAGAAGGAAATAGGTCATCTTGATGTTTGCTGTCCATTTCAGTACAGTACTATTTTGTAACACACGTGAACATCTTATTTTCTGCCCATTTCTGGCTACAATTAGGTTACTGAACTGTCAGGAGTAAACAAACAAACAAACACCCCACCTCTCCAAAAAACCAGACTTACACAATCCTCCACACCGGAAACAGCAGCAGTTATTTTATCTATAGCGATGCTGACTCCAACAGCTGAAGGAACTGGTCCTACCGTCTGTGGCCCTCTAAACTGTGGAATCTCAAAACAAGACAAAAACAAAATGAAAGACCTAAATAATTATCTTCGCAACACGTGAAATTTTTTTTTTCATGGTTGTAAAAAATATAAAATCTAAATTTGCTATGAGAGGTGAGTGCATACCAGATGATCATATCTGCCGCCTGCAGCAAGAATTTCAGGCACAGTTCTTTGTCTTCTTTTGATGTATGCTATAAACTGAAAGATAATGCCATTGTGCTGCTGTATTTTGTAAACTAGTCCCAGATTTATAGAAACCTGTAAAATAAAAATGAACATGTGTACAAGACCTGTACAAAAATTACTGGTTAATAAAATTAATACGCTATTAGCAGTATGGATTGAAAACACTGTTGTCGCATAAGGAAGACACATGGAAACACTCCTTATCTCAAAAACATTAAAATAAAAATAAGGAAATAATTATTTAATCTTAAGGCATCCCAAGAGACCTATAGCACAAAACCAAAACAGCAAGCCTCAAGAAAGCAGGAGGAGAGGAGGCCTTTAGTAGTCATCAGCTTTCTGTATTTTTAAAGTATTTAGTTTGTTTCAAGATTTAAAAATCCTTTATGTTCTCGGTAATGCTTTCAATCTTGGCTGAAAAGAAAAAAAAAGAGTCTGTGTGGCATTAGATGGCAATTAAGCCAGTGACTCCTGACTAGAAGAGCTCTTAATCTTAAATTGTGTCTTTAAAAACAAAAATAAATTTCAATGCCATTATTATTAGTTGCCATCAAAAGACACTGATGTGTTTTTTCTGTTCTAAAAATATTACTTTGCTTCCTGGCAAATTACATGGCCCAGCAGCGTAGAAATCTAGTAATTTATAACCAGAGTATTTCACAAACCTGAAGTTTTATTCCAAGTTGTTTTAACAGACCAATAATTTCCTCTAAATCCTTCATGCCATGCTTCAGCAGCTGCGTGACACCTGGCTTCTGTTTTATCATTGTGTTTAAAAATGGAAAGACACTACTTGCTTCTCCTTTCTGCTCAATGAATCTGTAGAGTCGAGAAAGCTAAAAACAAAAATAAAATCACCACCAGTAGCACTGACAGCACTCTTAATAGCTCACATCTAAAATATGAACAATATTTTACTCACAGCAAGTCAAATACCCGCCTTTTTTAGCTTGTTTTGCCTAGCAGCCTGTTTTTACTTCATGAGTTGAGAAAATGGATAGGCACAAATCTCAGTGTGTCCAGAAGTTAACCTCAACTCTTTATGCACTTTCATCAACACTTGAGAACATTTTCTTTAAAGTCTCAGTTTATTTTACTAAATACCACTGCACAGTATTCAAGTTACCCTTTAATTATTTCCACAGTCTGAAAAAATACATTTGAAAAAGAGAAAAGAAACTTGGGCAGTTGCAATACTGACTTCCAGAGAGAACACAGAATAAAATCAGACCCCTTCCAAAGAGACTGACCGACTTTGAACAGCAGAGGTAACGGTTTATTTTTCTTACGTTGGTTGAATAAACTGCAAAGTAAATAAAACATTACTGACTTACGGCAAGTTGCAGGAAATTAACACTGAACTAAAATTACTTACACTATTTGATGTGAGAGAAAGATTGCAGAATTTGGCTTCTACTTCTCTTTTAGTTAGCTTTTCAGTCTACAAGAGAAACAGATTCAAGTGTATTCAGCAGCTGAGTTACACACAAAAAAAATTACTGTTGCTGAGAATAATTAAAACTAAACTTTCCAATACCTTTAATGAAAGGTTGCATTTACAAACTGCAGTAATACCGTAAAAGAACAAACCCAATAAATAACACATTTTCCACCTATCTTGTAGTGAGGCTGTATTTAGCTTAGGTTCAAGAAGCAACAATAAGTGTAAGAATACTTCGTTGCAAAGCACTTCTGCATAAATACTGAAATGCCTATGTAAACAAACAAAAGAATAAAAGTAAAGGAAAGAGAAAACCAATTTCGTTGGGATTTAAAGACTACCTTAATTATTCAAATGAATTTAATCCATTTTCTCTGCTTATAAAGTAGAAAAGACCAACATGAAATTAAGACACATTTAAAAGTTTTTATTGCATAGCTTACCAGTTCCTACTTACATAGGTGAGTAATTCTCTCATAAATACATGTTTAAAAATCATCTTAAAACATCTCAATGCAGAAGTAACAGAAAAGTAATTACTCTAACTTTACAGCCCAGAGGTAGACAGACTTTTTATGCGTCAACAAAATACTCCCTGTTACGTTGGCAATGCGCTGTTACTCATTTTTAGAGACAGCTCCAAAAAATAAGATACTCTTCAATGATGACTACAGAGATTAATTTAATTATTAACATCTTACCACAGCATCATACAGAATGACGTAAACTTGACTGAGTTTATCCTCTGGTATCCCACAGTGCAAAAGCATAGCTTTCAGTAAGGCAGTGTGGTTCAAGTAAATACTGTAATTTCTTTCCTGACAAAGGGTAAATAAAAAAGGAAGGAGAAAAAAAGGTTTTATTAGCACTCCATCTTGCTAAACAAACCCAAAAAACACCCCAAAAATTTTCTAAACATTTAATAATAGTTCAAAACTAACTTTAGACCTCTCCTTCCACCACCTTACCTTACATCTGTAACTAGAGAATGGCAAGGCTTGTCCCACTCTACAATAATCACTTGCCTGACAGAAGAATGGTTTTACTTCAGTGGCACTGTAAGCATTTAATTAATATCTCCTTTGCACACAAACCTATGCTTCATGTAGGTTTACCTAGAAAATGTATTTTTTATTTAAATGACAATGCTCTATGACCATCGATAAATTGTGAAAACAGTTCTGTATTTGTTAAGGTTGAAGGGACTATCCTTTTTCAACACATTAGACTAAATATTTACTTAGTTAAAAATTTTGGGACGGAAGAGAAAGAAAAGATGATTAGAGAATCTACCTGTAGCACCGAAAACTCTTGAACGATTTCTGAAATGGCGTAAATTGCTTCTGCTATGGGCAAAAAGCTATTTCCAGTAGACGTAACAATGTCAAATGCACATTCCAGGAGTTCTTTGGGATGACAGCGGTCTAACTTCCGAGGTCTGAACACTCGCTCTATGCAGTATCTGAAGGAAACATTGAACGACGAATCAGCATCTTCAGTGTTCACTGTCATAAAGCATAGCATCTGTGCATCACGTCATCTGTATGTCCCTTACCTTTTCAAGTTTGATATGTTATTTCGAGCTACAAATCTTGCAAAAGGAATCTGAAAAACAAAACACATGAAAATTGTTGAAACAAAACATTCGGTCTGACTACAGTCTGGAACTGGAGACTGATTACTACCATGCATCATAATGCCATAAATATTTGCCATAGCCAAGAATATCAATCTAATCATCCCTGCTGCATCATCATTTGTTTTTGCTAAACAAAACCATTCCACCTCCACCAAGTTCTTGGAAGGGTTTGGAGAGGGACACAAGGACCTTGCTTAAATTAACCTAATGCATGCAAAATTCATTATGAGCACAGTAAAATACACAAGCAGGCATTTTGTTGTTTACATAAGATACAAAAGGAGTATATTTTAATAAATCTTTGGTCAACACATTTTCCAAAACAAGTAAAGATCAACAGCAAGATCAATATTCCTTAACTATGAATCACATTGTATAGCTTGATGTTACAAATGCAAAGGAAGGGGAAGTCACAGTGACTGTAAGTTAACAAAACGGAAAATAAAAAGTCACATTTTTAAACTGCCAATAATGAGCAAAAAATATAAAACTTAAAAACATTTAGGTGTTAAATTAAGTGCAAGGTAATTCAGTAGGTCAACATTGCATATAATTGGGTAGCATTGATAGAGGAATCGCAGACAGTAAAATTCTACTGCAAAACAGCAATTCCTCTCAAGAGCAGAATGATCTTCAGTAACATCTGTTTGAGAGGAACGTAAAACTGGGCAGCCTGTTACCCACATTCTCTATAAAAACATATAAATAAGAAAGGGATGGTGATACTGGAATTTTCACTAGTTACTGGATAAGTCTTGTCTCATATGCGCAAGTGAAAAACTAAAAAAACCCCAAAACCCTCACAAAATTCAGTAGTGACATCTACCACACTCATAATATGGCATTACTTTTACCTATGTTAAGGGGGAAAAAAAAAAAAAATTCTTCCCTATGTTGAGGAAAAACTTCGTTACTGTGAGGGCGCCAGAGCATGGCCCAGGCTGCCCAGAGAGGTTGTGGAGTCTCCTTCTCTGCAGACATTCAAAACCTGCCTGGCCGTGTTCCTGTGTGACCTGGTCTGGTGATCCTGCTCTGGCAGGGGTTGGACTGGATGAGCTTTTGAGGTCCCTTCCAACCCTTCATATTCTGTGATGTGGTCAGGCAGTGCTCCAGCTGTCAAAGACAAGACAGCACTACGGAATACAGGAAGGCACCGAAGGATACACTGCTTCAACAGTCAGTCAAAAGAAATAAACCTAAACCAAATTCGTGACTACTGAATCAAAGCTATCTACAAACCCCACAGCCCTCTTCAAACCCAGCCTTGCCTGCAGAAATGATACTACTTACTCTGAGGTCATAAGGAAGCATTACCAACATCCCACTGTGATCCATGAAATATGAAGCTTCATTATGTTCGTACAGTTTTTTATTTCTGGGCATCAGCAGTGGAGTATGTAGCTTGATGGCTCCTGCACAAAACCAGAAAAATATCATTTCCTATTTCAGAAGTAACATCGGCTTTTTACAAGCTCATGAACAACCTTGCAAGGTATGACAATCTCAACCAATACCTTCTAAAAATTACATTGTTTTAAGTGTCCTTAATACACTTTCCCTTTCCACCGTTTAAAGAAAGCCATCAAACAAACTTTGATGTTCTACCTTGCATGTTTTTTTGGCTCAGCAGGCAGCCCACAGAGAAACAGAGCACCGCCAATTCCACAGCCCCAGCAGAATCCTCACCTTGCCCTCCCTCTTCAAACATCACCTCTCACAAAAGCACACTCACGACACAGATGAGAAACTCTGCAGACACCAGTAGCACTGTCTTGATCTAGAGGCACTTCTAGAGAGAACCAACACTGCGCGGACACACTGCACCCCGTGTCTCAAAGACACACTG
Organism: Mesitornis unicolor; assembly: GCF_000695765.1. Taxonomy (NCBI): domain Eukaryota; kingdom Metazoa; phylum Chordata; class Aves; order Mesitornithiformes; family Mesitornithidae; genus Mesitornis; species Mesitornis unicolor. The sequence continues at coordinate 20,348 of NW_010191188.1, forward strand.
GAACTGTTTATGGTTCACTTTAAAACCTCATAAACACTGTTTTTTGCTGGCTATATTTTGCAACCATCTATCTGTATGAATCTAATCTTCATTGAAACCTTACTATTAACAATACCAATAATCACTGAAAAATACTTTCCTGTTTTAAATTCTCTACCGATTCTCAAGCAGCTATTTGATTATAAAAGCTATATTCATATCTTCAGTTGGACTGCAACATAAAGCATTTAAATTGGGGAAAAAAAAAAGCACCCCAAATACCAGGAAATGCTTTTAACTGTTACAGATAGCAGATACAATTGAATGGGAAAAAAAAATATACCCAACCTCCCCATTTTTTCCAGAATAATGAAAACTTTTCAATCTTTAAAATGCTGACAAGCACTTTCCAAAGTCTAACAAGCTTTAAATGGGGTGGGGGGGAAGGATGTAACTTCTTTTTACTTGACTTTGTATCTGAGTTTCTGATTCTTTTGTATTGGTAAACCCCGATTAAGCTTAATCAGATCATGATACATAAGAAAATCTCCCAGCTTCTATTGTAAAACTCTCAATTTTTATAGAAAATGAAATAAACACCTATAAAACAATATGATTTGTAACATTTAAATGTGTCAGTGTGAGCATAAGTTTTCTTCCTCTTTTAAAAAATAATTTTAAGCAAATATTATTACTAGTGACTAGGTAAGAGTCATGGAAAGAGAAGCCATCAAATACTGTTAAAATACCATGACACCAGCTCTGGTTCAGGAAGTTGGTGAAGAGCAAATCACTGCTAAAAGCAGTGCCACTGGAAGTACCACTGTACACTTGCTCTGTTTTCACACTCTTAAACCATTCCCACTCTGGCCATGTTCAGAGAGTGGTTACTGTGCTACAGGGATGCTTGGTCTTTCACTATAAGGCGATCCTTACATTCAGATCTACATTTTATGTAATACTCCCTACCTCTAAAAGGCCATACAGACTAATCAGAGCAACCAAATACATTTGCAGATATAATTAATATTTTCACTGTTCTTTCTATAGAAAATGTAAATCATTCAGATTTGAAGTTAACAGCTACTACTGGGATGCTGAAATAACAGCAAAAACAGTCTAAACCTTCAAATGATATGCACTACTGAACACACTTTCTGACTCATATGATAGCAGTAAAACCATTCCATTCCCTTAAATCCATTCAGCCACGAAAATCGAAACGAACAACTTCTGTAAACACACCCACCGTGTCTTTTAAATATCCGGCTGACAGTCTCACATACATGCTGCTGTATCTTGGCTCCCCAGACAGAAAAACTACCCTGAAACCATCACAAAGAAAAAGTACGTATATAATTCACATACCATGAACACTCTGTATAATATAGGCTATCATTCCATGTAATACAGACAACAAGCATTCTGCTACCTTGTCCCACTGTAACAAATTGCAATGCTTACACAATACAAAATAACTACAGTTATATGAAACATTATTGCACTGTGTTACCTTGTATTTCTTTAGATTTATAAAGATTTAAAAGTTGAGAAATTAATCCAAGTAAGGATTACTTGGATTGCCATGATTTGAAAGGGAAGAAAACAGAGGCAGCACATTCTCTGTTGGCAATCAGCTGCAAATACCATTAGTTTGACAGAAATTCAGAGTAAAGAAAGTAATCATCTGGACATAAGCTCAAAGCTTTAGGAAGAAGGAATACAAGGTTCATATGGCAAGTGGTTATTCAAGCACACATAGTACAGATTTGTAGCTTTAAATGGGAACTAATACGAAGGTTAATCTTCAGAGATAATGCAATTCTCTCAAGCACGTTTTGAGTTTACCCACAGGAACACTTTTTAAATCCAAACACAGGATGCTCTGTGCATGCTCTAAACACCTACAAACCTTCAGCATGTCACTGTCATAGGTGTAGTCTATAGCTGGAGATATTCGCTGTGAAAATATCTGACTCATCATAGTCCGGTAGGCCTTGCCATCCACGTTTGCCAAGGTATGGTGGAGCACTTCATGGAGTTCAGACTCTTCCATTTGCGGTGGTGGAAGATGTTCACTTTTTAATAGCTCCACAGCTGTTGGTCGTGCCGCAGGATCATGGTTCAGGAGCCACGTAATAACTGATCTCTACAAATTAAACAAAAATTCCATAGCTTATAATTAGAATTTTATATATTAGTGGTATTTTCAACAAACTTCTTAGTCACATCATACTAGTAAAAAAATTATGAGACTCTACGGGGGACAAAAAAATAAAGCAGAAACTGAATCTTTGGGGTGGGTATTATTTGCTTATTAAATTATAAATGCCTTATTGTGTTGTTATCTGAATAAAATTTAGTAAAACAGAGATTATTAGAAATGTGCCTCTTGGGATGACTAAGTAGTATCCTTTGCTGTTCTATGTTATGCTAGCTCTGGCATCTCTTTATTAACAAAGAGAAAACAGAATCATATGTGAATCAAAGATCTGAGAGTTACAGATATTAAAGAAGTGGGGAATCTTGTGGGCATATTTCAGTAAACTGTATAAGACAGAAACATTTTTATGGTAGTAGTAAGAGGTAGATTGGTGTTCCACAGGCCTAACAGACAAAAAGCTAATGCTAATGGTCAACAAAAAAAAAGAGTCCAGTGGCCCAAGGAAAGAAGTATCTGGATGGTCCAGGAAAGATTACACTGCTCCTTACCACTTCATTTCTCTGCCATGGGGGCACCCAGAGCAGCTCTTGGCAGCTCTTTTCCAATTCAGAGTAGTCAATTTAGCTTTCATGCCTCTGTGTTCTGCAACACTGATCTCTTTCAAAAGTTTAAGTTAAGGGTTACACAATACAGCTGCCATTTGTCTGAGACCCCAAAAAATCAAAATTGTCCCTCAGAGCTTAAAAGGTATGCTGGTGAACTCTGCACTTCCTTACGACTGTGCTCAGGGAATTCTGTAGGTAATTGTATTTCCATGTCAACTTACTATAGTCTTCTGAATTTTTTTCCCTTACTTTGTTCTAATGTCATGTAATAAGAACTTGGCAGAGATTACTACTTTAAAATGAAGTGGGGAAAATAATAATAAACATTTCTTGACAGGGAATACCTAACAGTTAAAATGTCTTCAAAATTACCTGCTTTGCATGCTTGACTTCATCAAAGTCTTTAGGAAATACAATAGTGGGCTATAAAAAACAAACAAAAACCACATTTCGATTATAACAGACAGTCCAGCTTGCTCAGGCAAGGCTTATGTTGAAGTTCTACATATTTAAACAGAAAAGATAAGCGTTTTTATCACCCATGGGAAAACAAACAGAAAACAGAAAAACCCCACACGGCAAATTTAGTTTGAAGAGCTAACAGGAAAGAAAACAACAGTGAAATGTTTTTACAGTGTTTTGCAAATTGAAGATACTATCCATAACCACAGGCATTTACCGACTACAAATACCAACTGGTTCCTGAGAAGCACACAGCCCGTCTGAACTAAAGTCACGTCTTTGTCCGACATTTACACCTTTAACGTTTTGCACTAAAAAAAAATTGCAGCTAGAACACTGACTGATGGTAATGCCATGAGGAAATCCACAGTGCATCACGGGAATGCCAGTACCAGCTCCAGTTTTAGTCTTCACTTTTCATTAGATTTTTTTATAAACTTTTTTTGTTAAGCACTCCCTGTGAAAACATTTTTTCTACGTTTTGTATGCTTTTATTTCTCTTAACAAACCATTTGATGCACAGAATTAGTATCTTTTATATCTGTGTACTTACCAGTCTTAGCTGACCAAGAACAAAGATCCTTTCTGATGCAGTACTCATAGGATGGTAAGACATTTCAAAGAATATGATACCTAGACTGAACAGGTCCACTTTCTGAGGAAGACAAAAAAAAATGGAAACTCAAGTTTAATACCTGTGAATTATCTGCAGAAGATGACAGCAGAGAAAAAATAATGGTTTGGTTAAGTTTCACAGTATATTACAGCCAGAGAGAGATGTGGGGGTTTTGTGGTTTTGTTTTGTGTTTTATTTGTTTTATATTGTTACTTTTTGTTAAATGACACAATCCACTAAGATTTGGTAGACTTCAATGCCTTCTATCATCACAGCACTGCCATGACATAAAGGGCTACCTTCCCCTTTGAAAACATTTCAGCTTTGAAGTTCAGCTCAGCTCATCTCTGCATAGTAAACAAGACCCTCATTGATAAAATAAATGCACCCCCACCTCCCAAAATCAGTCTAGGAATCCAGGAGAGCAATATATGCTTCTGATCATGACATTTTACCTCAACTAAAGACTGCAGGATTTCTAGCCTATTCATTTATAAAGGTCCTCCATGATTACCTGCTTTCAACTTGAAGTTTCTGACCCCTAGTTGTGGTCACAGCACAGGCAGAAAAACTGACGTGCCCATGTCCTTCTCCCCTTGGTCTCCTCTCAAAGGAATATTTCTCATTCCCTTGCTCATCACAGCAGCCCTACCACAACCCGTTCCAAATTGAATTCAGCTTTGTTAAGCAGAAATGACGTAAGTTGTACCTGGTACCCTAGGTCTCATGCTACCTTTCTGTGATCGACTTAATCATACCTGATTGTATGTAGACTTAGTGCTTCCTTGGACCTCTGGGCTGACATACAGCGCGGTGCCAACCATCCCTGTCAAATTACCTATGTGGCAAAAGATAAGAGTTATAGTTTCAAGAAAGTGCAAGAGAAATGCAGCAAAATAAAGGAAAAACTCGTCTTCTATCCTCATTTCTTCTAGGTTAGAATGAAGTCCTTAATGAGACAGACCCAGGCAAGGACAGTTTGCAAACCAGTTCTCACCTTCACATGTCAAGTATCTGTGTCTGTCTATAGTATCTAAAATTATCTATTGCTTTCAGAACTGTTGTAGGTCAGCACACAAATGATACAACTGAATTTCACTTCCATTACACTCATCTTAAAATGCACAATACACTGAAGCCCTCTCAAAACTGAAAATTCAGCATGTTACAGAAGGTGTCAAAAAAAACCCCCAACCAAACAGTAATCCCTCAGGTACTGAAATTGTCCTGCACAGGCAAGGGAACAGAAGTGCAGATGAAACAGATACATGGGATCTCTACACATCTCACCATGAGAACAGCACTGATCCGTGATAGAAGACTAGCAGTGGAAGCAAATTCAGTTTTAGGGAGCAGTTAAAACTGAGAGATTATATGTAACAGATCTACCCAAAAGTGGGTGGTGTTTTGTTTTGGTCCCCCTCCCAGTAAAAAAGGTCTTATTTCAAAGAATTAATGGAAGTTCTAACAGTGTATATACAAGACTGCGGAAAGGGTTTGCTTAAAATAATTTAGAACAAGCTACTGTGTAAACTAACCTGATGGGTCTGACATGACAGAACTATCCGAGTGACTTTCATCTGGTTTAGAAACCCCCTGAAACCAGGAAAACAGAGATATTGTAAAAGGCACTTGAAATGCTTCTGTTGGCTCTTCTTGCTGCTTTGGTTGGCAGTACATGGTTTAATTCTAGAACCTTGGAAATAAAGTAGTTTATAAAGCCCAACGAGCATTGTTTTTGTTTTATTTTCATCTTTCATATCACTACAACCAAATTCAAGTTCCTCCATTCACTTTCAGCTCTACTTACTGCGTTTGCTGGATGATCCGTAGCTAAACCAAAATCACCAATTTTGACATGATCATCTGAATCTAAAAAAATATTCACAGGTTTCAAGTCTCTGTGGATCATTCCCTGTTGCAACAGAAGAATAACAAAATCCCCAAAGAATATTAAACACAATACAAAATAACACTCTCTTTATAATAGACTGAAAATGGTATTACATACTTTCATTACGGTGGCAAATCTACTGCATTAAGTCACCAATGATGAATTTTGAAGTAAGACTGTAGCCCAGAAGCTAGAAAAACTTCAGTGCTAAAAAGATACCTAAAAGTGTTTTTAAAGGTGGTCAAATTTTTGTGACAAAGGGAAAAAATCTGAAGTAGTGCATTGTAAAATGCAAGTTTATGATAAATATTCTAAACCCCTAGAATGGATTAATAATGAATGGGAGCAGACACAGGGGACAGGTCATAACTGTCCCATCTACTCACCTTCTCATGGATGTAAGCTAACCCATCTAAAATTTCCCGGAAAAGCCTCCAAAGCCGACTGGTGTCTTCATATAATCCTTGGTCAATGGTATCCCTTAATGTGCTCTTTTCACAATATTCCATCTTCAGTTGGGCACACGTAGGGGACAGAAGGAAGAAAACATCATCAGAAACTTGTACTTGCGTGCGTATTAATCCCTGTTTCTGTAACACATGGTTCAGGAGCAAACAGCATCACCAAAAACATTCAGTTGCCTGTAATTTCCCCGAGAGCTGTATTCCAGCTAGAAAATACGTATTATCTTACAGGTACTATCCCCTTTTCCAGAACAATGGTACAAGCTTATGAAGTTGCATATTTTGTAACATAAACGCTAAAAACAACGTGAAACCAGCCAAGCCATAATGTATGTTTAAGCCAAACTTTAAAAGAACTTCTGGCTTTATTTTGTGTCTTAATTGTTTATATTATGAACATATATAACACATGCAAACAAGCTTCTGAAAATCTAGTTCCATCTAATTGTGTTTGCCTTCCAGGCAAGCTCTAGCATTAAGTGCATAATAAAAAATTGCACATCCCCACAGAGCAGTCAGATGTGAAGGTTGACTTCACCCAGAAACAGTCTGACCCTTGATACAAAGGAGATGTTGTCAGTAGTAAAGCCTGAAGTTTCAAACCTGCAGGAATTTTACTTTGTGCCTACCGTTAGGGCCATACAATGGCTTGCAAATTACTGCAAAGGAAAATGCAGACACAACACTGTGCCTTTGACGACAATGAGGAAGCTTTCCTATTTGTGAAAAATGACTTCACCTCTGGAAGTTAACACAGGACACTTCAACCTCACACTGGGAATTAACACTGTAACCAAACTCACGAGTACCAGCTGCAGTGTTGGGGGCTGGGATGGACATTCTAAACAAATAACAAGCACAAATCAAAGCAATGCTCTGGAAGCTGTGGACTCAAAAGGGTTGGTTGGGTTGTTCTAAGGTTAGGCCAGGAGCTGTCAACTTTTACTCGTGCACAAGTAACAACAGTGAAGCCATTACATGCTATGGCACTACAATACTTTGCTCTCCCCAGGCACAACTATAGAGCCCCCTAAGGCGTAACAAGCCACGTGCGCTGCACAGTGCCTTCCACCAGCCAAGCCTTTTAGAAAATCGGCCTACTGCAAAAGCAACATTAAATTTAATCTCATTTGCATTTTAAAAAGTTGTTCCTTTTCTCATGAAAACCAGCGATTAATCTCTGCAGATCGGAATAAACAGTACCCTCTTATCTGAAAACACAAGCACGTTTGTACCTGAATGTACAGGTAATGCACTGTCTCGATGACTGGTGTCCTGCCTTCTCCTCCATGGCCATTCTTTTCACTGCCTTCTTCATCCTTTATCACAACAAAAGTAACAGAACTGGTAGCCACAGGAAGCTCTCCAGAGGTGTTTTTTTTAATGAATGCTACTATTTTTCAATGGCTGGATCACACTGATGAGAACTCGCTTTCTATGGCTAGGTTTGAATAACAGCAAAATAATATACTGACATTTCTGTAATGCCACTGCTTCTAAATAACCGAGAAAAACAAGCGTGACTCAGCTCTCATCTTTAAAGTGAGAACAAGTAACATTTTGCCATCATTAGGACACTGGAGGTAAAACACCCCACAAGATCTGGATGAAACCTAAATCTCAAAGTGTATCACATTTAAAAAAAAAATCTGAAACTAAAATACACAAAGCTTACTTAATAGAACTAATACTGCAACCCCTGTCCCCTATCAACAGTTTTGATATAGTGAACATGTAGATACAGTGAGAGAAAATGCCCTGCCATACTATTAAATTGTATATTGAAAGCCTTTTCATGCCAATGTACATTACAACAGAAAGAGGAAGGAAATGAAGCTTTAATAAGAGCATTTTAAATATCATCAGGACTGGCAGTGACAGATTGTAGATGCTGTAGAAAACTGTGCTACCTTCCAGCGATACAGTGCACTGACTGCTCCCAGCAAGTCCTGTGACACAAAATCCTAAAATCAACTACAACATCATTCCAACTTCCTGTCTCTTTTTCACTGCTAGCAGGATGTATCATCACCACTTCCACAAAGTGGCTAGTACGAGCAAACACATTGCTTTATATTACCTAAAAGCAGAACAGAAATTCAACTTCCAGATGATGTAAGGCAATCCATACGGTAAACAGATAAATCACGTACATGCTGAAGCGTTAAATTTGCAATAACCAGGCCCATGATTATGAACAGCAACTTACATTTAGCTTATTTAACATTAAGAGAAGCAGAATCCAGATTAGTTGCATCAGACCAATTTCTGTGGAATGCTGCTCACGATGGCACAGCATTTACTCTGATGGGACATAACATTGTATGGTTCTGTATGTACACCAGAAGTGAAACAAAACTTCCCAGCTGACCCGTTTGCTTGTCAAAGACTACTTTATGATCTCTTCATTTTCACTAGCTTTATCCTGATACTTACTGGAGGATACCCTTTACTGTTTTCATCCTCATTATCAAAAATTATTTCGCTTTCAGAGTCTGTGGTTGGCCTGTTTAAAAGAGAAAGAAAAAGAATCAGAAGTTTTGGTTTTCCTTAAATAAATATTACTAAAAAATATTTACTAAGAAATCTGGAGATCTGAAAAAGTCTGAGCTTCTGTTGAAGACCTTACATTGCCTTAAACAGAAAAGCAAACCAAAACAAAACCCAAAAAAAGTATCCTACTGACAACGAACACTTCCTCTGACAGCCCAGTCTCTTACAGGGAAGGTACATAACTGCATCAGTAAAATTTAATTTCTATATTCAATATGCAAAACTGAGATGTTTACTTATTTGCTTAAGCCAAAAAACACCATGAGTGAAAGAACCACTCCATACACAGCAGGAGGTGTGGAATATGTTAATAAAAAAAAAAAACAAAAGAAGAATGAACAGGTAAGGTGCTTTTCAGGATTCCTAATACTTCCCTGTTACTGTTTATAAAAGACTTTACTCTTAAGGTTGGAAGACAGTCCAATCAAGTACACAGTCATGCATTCTTACACAAATTGTAGCAAACTTTTAGAAGCCTAAACCAAAATTTTCCTCATACATCGTCAGTTTTTAGCTACAAATTTTCCTCTCCCTGGCTATCTGACTACTGGCAAATACACTGGCTTTGAACCAGGAGATGCAGCACAAATTTAGGTTTAGCAGTGAATTACTGCTAACAGAAGAAGTGAGAATGATAAAAGACACAAACGTGGAAAAACCAACTAATGCTCATGTTCCTCAGTGCCGATACTGAAGCCTACTTACAAAAGCGAATGCGAGAACACCCCATCACCGTCATCGTCGTCACTGGACTCCTGATCAGCTCCACTGAATTTGTTGCTTGAGGATCTTTCACAGGAAGTACTCCACTCAACTGAACTCGTCAGAGCTGGAGGAGGAGCGTTAGCTTCCACGTCATTTGTCTCCTCAGCAGAAAGGATGAAGACACCAGCTTTGGTGGGCACTCTTCTCTGGTCGGTTGTTTCAGACGATGACACAGTGGCAACAGGACTTTCATGTTTTTCTATCCAAGCATTGTAATACCTCACAATATTCTCATGGTTCAAGCGGGAAAGTAACGTTACTTCCCCCTTAATCCTCCGAAATTGCTTGCTGGCAGGGTTTACGCGGATACGTTTCACAGCATAATAGCAACCATCAAGCTTATTTCTCACCTGCAAAATTCAAATAAATCTAAAGTTAAATGCTTTTAAATGCATTACCGACTAGAGCCAGCGGTAGAATAATTCCATGGAAGGGGAGCTTTTGCCTTCCACCTGTGAAATGACTACAGTTCAAATGCAAACTTCCCCATAGCAATGGGCTTCTCTCCAGACTCCCAGGAATCTCTGGCAAAACTGATCAGCCTATTCAATTCCAGCTAAAAAACAACACAGGCACAGCACAATAAAAAATAATAAATAAAACCATGCAAACATTGAATAAATTGTTCTGCTTCAGAGAAATCAAACACATCCCCAAAAAGGATTCCACAAAAGGAAATAATTTCCATACAATACCTTTATGACTGCTCCAAAGGCTCCTTTGCCAAGTAATTTTAGCTCTTCAAACTCATTGTAGTAGCGTGAAAATTGTCTCTGCGTTTCTGCGAAGAATGAAGCGCTGGATATCTGACTGCTGGGTACAACTGTCTCGATGCAATCTGTACCTGTCGAATCTGTAACAAGGACAGCAAAGTGACCACCACTGGCAGCATGGGGATAAGGCACAAGAGACCACCAAACAAGCATCAGAAAGAAGATGAAACTTAAATAACTTCACGTGCAACTAACACTTAAAATACAGAATTACTCTGCTGTGTAGAGTTAAGCTCTGGTACAAGCATGAACCTTAATTACTAACATTAATTACACTGGACAAAGGAACTCATTCTAACAAGAACACGGAGAGGGAGGAAGTCTCATTGGAACAGAATCTTCCAAGGACAAAGCTACATCTCTCGTCTTTAACTTCTAGGTTAGTCAATATAAAATACTTGTGCACTGCACAATTTATCTGTAACTGCAGGCATGTAGTCCACTCATTTAGCAGAATACAGAAACAAACCAGTTTCTTACCATCTAGATTTTCTTCAGCTACAGGTAGTTTCATACGTGGAATGTTTATAAAACTATGTTGTAACAATTGCTGAGGAGTCCACCTTTCCTTATCTTCCAAGCAAACACATCTGTTACAAACCAGAAAGAGAACTGTTTAAAGAGCTATTTCATACCAGGCCTAAGTTTTCAGAAGTATTCTTTTATTTAAGAAATTATCACCTTTATCATTCAGATGGGAATCAGAAGCTAACACAGACTAAGTGACTTATCCACAGTGACACACAAAGTTGGTGGCAGGGCAGAGAAGAAGGGAGCACCAGATTTGTTCTCCCAAATCCCAGGATAGCAGCCTGAGCCATGAGTGGGCAATCATCTCTTCTCTAAAAACTGTGACTAGTGACTCAGGGGGATTTGGCTGTTCTTTTGAAAGAGATTTCAAGTCTTTAAAAAAAAATATGGGGAAAAAATCAGAGACAAAAAGACACAGGAATGCAACAAACATACTTTTCCAGAAAGTCTTGGAAGTCAGCAGGTAAGCTGGTAGGAACAGCAACTGGATACTCCTTGGTTACTTGGCCCTGGCTGAGTGAAAGCAGGAGCAAGCCCAGACTCCATACATCTCCTTTTTTTCCAGGTTTGCTGGGAAGACCATCCTCACTGAAACGAACTTTGGTTTGCTCAAAAATATCTGCTTTGCAGATATCAGCTAAGCGCTTGGAAATGCTGTAGTCTGTCACCTTGATGTTTCCTTCAGCATCTACCAGGATACTGGAAGCACTAAGAACTTTGTGCACTACTGAATTATTGTGCAAGTAGTCAAGAGCTGACAAGATCTGGGTCACATAATGGCGCAACTGCTCAATTGGAACTGGAGTCTCTTTGTGTAAGTATGTCGAAAGGCTGTAACCACTTATGTGCTCCACTAAGATGTCCACCACAATGGAATCATCCCGTTCTTTAAGGTTCATACATTTATAGTGTACTATGTTTAGGTGACTCAGCTTCGTCAGTGAGCTGAACTCTGTTTCTGCGCCCTGAAGCTGTTAGGAAAACACAACATAACATGCATTGTGTCATATCTCATGAACACACCACTACTAAAATATATAGCATATACAAAACACATACAAGACACATGACATTCTCATTCTTTTCTGAAAAGGAGGTGCTGTACACAAGGGGCAAGAACAACTTTGGTTTCTGCTGGGTAAGCCTGAGTCCCACTTTATTCAGAGGTTCAGTATTTTATTTATGCATACTTGCAAATACTCTTTCTTGCATTTATATTACTGTAAATGAACTCCTGAGTACCCCAGTACACCCATTTTCTTCTATGGTGCAGATACTCTAAACACTAGCATTTTCAAGCTCATCACCACCGTCTCAAGTTTAATGTGAACTAGCAGCCACTGAACCCCACCCTAACCTTTATTAGGCCAAATACAAAATATGCACGTTACCTGTTTCTTACACCTCTCAATCTTTTCTATTTCATGTGATGTAAGAAACCCTCCCATCTTTTTTTGCCAGTGCAGAACCCATTCATATATTAAAACAAAGTCTCCGCTGCGAGTTTCCAAGGCATTGTAGACTGATTTACCAAGCTGTTCATCCTTGCCTATACATAAAGGGAGAGAAGAGGAACAGGGCTTCTTTTGTTTCCAAGGACTTGACAAGAGCTTCTGCAAACGCTCAACGCCAGTAAGCCCGCTTTCTACAGTTTCAGAAACGCAAACCTACTTACAACTAAACAAAATCCATACCTACATGGAGAATATCAGGTCCGATGAGACCGACTGCTACACAGCAGTAGTCAAATGGAAGCAGTAACACATTGGCAAAAAAACTGCTGCACATCTTAAAGAATTTCAGGTTTTAACACTTCTCCTCCCAAACAAGTGCCAAACTCCACACACAGTAACATAACTGTTCATCCTCAAACTGCGAAATAATGCAATTCTCTTTGCTCCAGAGACTTTCAGGCTGTTCATCCTGCCACTGAGGAAGTGCTATGTTGAAAACAAACACTGAAAACATTTGATGGTCCATTTATATGGGCACTTCATAGAGGCCTTTCAGCTCTGAAAGTTTCCTATACTTGTCTGTATTTATGAATTGGCTAAAACCACTGCTTTTATGGCATTGCTATCAACAGCAGTGGAAGGAGAGTAAGCATGCATTTCTTACTTTGCTTAACACTGGCTTCAAGTGTTACTGAAAGCTAAATGACTTCTTGTTTGGTAGCCATGTGTATCTGACAAGCTAGCTATTTACATTTAAAAGCAAACAGTTTTCAGCATTATTTCAGTAATGTAGAGAGTATAAAATACTGAGAAGGTGGGGGGTTTTTTGGTACGGCTATTCAATTATGTAATTGTATCTGGATAAACAAATTTTTACTTAAAATAGTCCTAAGAAAATATATTTACCAAAGTGACTTTTCCTACTACTCTCTCCTACTCTTGACTGTGACATTTCATGCTCCACAACAATATTCCCTCTACCCTTGCTGCTTGTACCTATTAACATTGTTTAAGTTCTCCTTCTCAAAAAAACCCAAACCAACCCAAAACCCAGTGTATCAAGCTTCAATTACAATATTGCTTACCTAGACATTTTCCTTTATGGACAGTAAGTTGGCCAGCACCACTTGTGCTGAAGTTTAAAACTTCATGATTTCCAGGGGACTCTTCATTATTACTAACAGAAAGCTGGCGTTCTCGTCTGCAATGTGAACAAAACATTTTCCTCCAATTCAAAAAGATAGTATTGTTGCAGTCCTTAGTCCCTAAATATGTATTTTAAAATATACAAGTACTTGTATAATGTAAGTCTATTTTATGTGTTCCCCAGGGCTCGGTTTTGGGGCCA
>NW_010191189.1:0-639 GCF_000695765.1 Mesitornis unicolor
CGGTGCTGGTCCCCGGTGGCACTCCAAGGGCTACCTCACCTCCTCACGGTAAGGAGCAGGGATCCTTGCTGTCTTCCATTTCCATCTTTACAGCCAGGAAGTTCCCTTTCTTAAAACGCCTGCACCCGTCCTGGGTTTTGCCTTCTCCTTATTTCCCCGCCTCTTTTCGCACCGGTGCTCGCACGGCACCTGCAGCGGGACCGCAAGCCCGGCTTCATCCCAGGTACTGCCCCCGCCAAAACGCGCCGAAGGGATCGCTTCCGCAGTGCGGTAAACTGCCCGGAGCCCAGGACAGGAGACCATTTTCTTTGTGGTCCAGTTAATAACTTTAATAGCTTAATTGCATGTAATTGGAATGACTTGAGCACGTCAGTCGCTCTTAGTTCACGCACCGCTGCCTGCCCTTCATAACTACAGTTCTGTGACCAACAAGGGGTTTTTATCACAGATGGGACGCAGCTAATGACAACATCACCGTTACCTGTTTTTCTCCTGACGCAGAAGTTAATAAATCTGGAGACAGCGTTACCATCCCATAGCAAGTACGTACGGCCCAGGGCCCTCGGTCACGTGCGGCAGGGGGCCGATGTGGGGCAGGAGGTGACCGACGCCGCCAGTGCCGGTGTGCACAGCGCAGCC
>NW_010191190.1:0-1581 GCF_000695765.1 Mesitornis unicolor
TATAACTAAATATATATTATATACATTTTAATATATATGTATGTATAGTAATAACTAATTCTATTAATAGTTTTTGCTTATTTTTAGTATAACTCCAAACAACTGGTGCCCCCTGCCCTTAATTGTAAATCAGGTTACTTCCATACATTCTCTTCATTGCACCCCGCACCCCTGCCTTTCGTGTGCCTTTTTTGCCTCCTTACAGGCGAGGAAATAGCAATATTATGTTCTCTCTGTCTTTGTGGCATTTAATTAACCCTTAAACTTATTTCCGAAATACTTCTTAGATGATAAAATAACTCATGTAAATTTTTTTAATTACTTTTTTCCCCCCGTTAAAATGGTAGTACTTGCAAAGACCTAAACAGGGCGTAAAATGGCTGCTTTTGATAACTGATAGTTACCTTTTCTGTCCTGTATGCTTTTATCAAAATATGTCAGAACACTTTCCAGGTCTTCTGTATCGGACGATTAAAATGGATCTGTCAAAGATCTGTACTGTTGAATACTGACTTTAAAACGAAATAAGAGCAGAAATGTAAGAGATCGTGGTTCCTTCTTTTTCTTTCTCTTTTTCTTTCTCTTTTTCTTTCTCTTTTTCTTTCTCTTTTTCTTTCTCTTTTTCTTTCTCTTTTTCTTTCTCTTTTTCTTTCTCTTTTTCTTTCTCTTTTTCTTTTCTCTCTCTATATATTTTCTTTTTCCCCATGTAAGTATGTTTGCATGGAGTTTTGTTGGACAGAGAAGCAGTTCCTTCTCCCTTACCCCAAGATACCGGTGTAATACAAGGCTCGTTTTCCAAACACATCAGCACAGACTCGGCTATTATTTCCCTGACTTCAGATATGACCGTGTGTTGTTATTTTTCGATTAATTTGAGGTCGTTTGTTGCTACCAAAGTTGTGCAAAATAGGATTTACATTTGCGGGGGGAAAATTCGTATGACTTCAATAACATAACTTAAAATTGTGTCGTTCTAATTGTCACTTCATAAGTGATTCGCAGGGTCAGTAAGCATTAACACGGGATTGTATTTGTCGTTTTACACCATTCTGCGCTTTCGTAGCTTTTCAAATATTTTAGCAGGGATGCAGACAGGCCCTCTGACTCCTCTGGTAACGTCTTCACTTACAAATATGTGGACTTGTAAGTGTATACATTTTTTATTTTTTAGTTATTTACAGATATGCAGGTATGTATTCATACTCACACACGCACAGATGCAGAAAATCCACTTCAAATACTATTCTGCAGAAAGCCAGATGAGCCAGCGATAAAATGATTGATTCGAAATGTTAAGATACCTGACACATGTAACCAAGGAGGTTTTCTCCTTGGATTTATCTCTATGTGTCTATCATTAATGGCAGGGATAGCACGAAGGTCTTGAGGGCACTTTGCTAGTTGGGAGGGGGATCCTTTCGTCTTAATTTCTCAGTCTTTAGGAACTTTAAAAAAAATCCACTTGCAAGCCTTATTTGTTGATTTTTTTTTTTTTTAAATCACCAGTCAGCCCTGGAGTCCGCTCTGCACCGTGCACTGCAGCAGAGCTGCGCTGCGTGGGAGGCGGGCGGGCGTTCCACC
>NW_010191191.1:0-4611 GCF_000695765.1 Mesitornis unicolor
AATGTCCACAGCTTTCCCCTCGTCCACCAAGAAGGTGGAAATAAAGCAAATAAAATTGGTTAATTCAAAATAAAGTATTTAAACTTCCCTCCTTAATCTAGATAGCTCTTACTATCTAGATAAATTCCAGTAAATATTATGGCCTTTGGTCCCACAAATTTTCACATCCCAGACTGGTTTCATATACAAATAACTCTAAGGATAGTAAAAAGCTACATATATGCAGGATTGTAGCTCCAATGATTTTTTTTTCCTATTACCAGTTCTTGCATTAAGGGAAAGGAGTAAAAGGGAGCAGTAAAAGAACCCACAGTTTTCTTCTGAAGTAAGTATTGAGAGACATCTTGGGACTCGGTAATTTGTGACTACATTGTGTTCTCTCTTTTGTTAAATTCCAATTTGCATAAAATATTTAAATCATAGGCATAGTATTAAAATAGAGAAGAATTTGAACTGTTCGAAGTCAGAGTAAGATAGGAATTACTGCACTCTGCGTGTTTTCATGTGGTTTTCCTATTACTATGGAAACTAGGAAATGATTTATTTGTCTCACTTTTATTCCAAGAGGAATGGAAATGCTATGTGATTTTAGAGGAAGAAAGAGGTGAAATACAGAGCTAATGATTACCAGAGAAATTCTAATATTTAGCTGCATGACATGAGAGTACAGTCTTTGATAAATTTGGTAACATCGTGAATTACAAATTATTTTCGGATTGTCATTTCTAGATTAATACTTCCCAGGAAAAAACAGGAGATAGAAGGATGCCAATGTTGCACAAACTCTGAGAGTATATTTTTATTTTATTGCAGTGAAAGTATATCTGTGCACATAAAGACTCCATTATTCTTTTAAGCATGGCAGAGAGAATAATTTAAAACTATTAGGTTTGCTCTTGAACTTTTTTCCATTCCTTTGGATCACAGGTCTCTAGAATATTCCCAGAGCCTTCAGTATTAGGCTTGGGATATCTTTTTCAGAATATTGTGTCAAGAGGGCACCTGTTTAAATCCAATTGGTTTTTCTTTCCTTAAATGTAAAAAAACTTTAACTGCTTGTTGGATGCATTCCTCCAACTAGGAATCTGAATAATATGCAGTCATTTTCATAGAATCATAGAATCCCAGGTTGGAAGGGACCACAAGGATCATCTAGTCCAACCTCTCAAGGTAAAAGTAGAGTTTAAATTAGATGAGTCAGCACCTTGTCAAGCTGACTCTTAAAACTGACCAGTTTCAGAATTTACCACTTCACCTGGGACATTGTTCCAATGTCTGATTGATCTCGTGGTAAAAAAAATTTCTTCTGGAGTTCAGTATTTTCTTACAGTTCAGCTACACTTGTACTCTACATAGTACATATGTCTTGCAGGCTCTACCAAGAAATTGCAGAGCTTCCAAACTTTAGTATAAGAATACAAAACCTACTCTCTGACACTGTATCTTCTGAATTAACAAGAATGCATATTTCAAAGCTGTGTCAGTGACAAGTAGTGAAATATCCTGCTGACAATTCTATGCTTTGAAAATTCATTATTATTATTATTATTACTAGCCTTTAGCATTTTATAGCTATGATTTTCTATATGGCATTTCAGTACTCATTGGCCCAAGAGGTTAAGATCCTAAAAATACTGTACAAAAACAATTCTCACTTCAATTAAAACCTCCTACTAATTACTTGAAGTCATTATAAAGTTATTTAATCTTTCGTTGAATAGATGAGTAAAACTTTCCTTTTAACTGTGATGTACATTACATAAGCTACAATTCAGATATGAAGGTTTTTATTGCATTTCTAGCAGAATTCTTTTCTTATGGCAAGAAAATAGCAAAAGCAATTTCGTTGGAAGTAGAGTATGCTAAAGTAATGACCATAAGGTGTCTTTTGTTTTCTCAGAGTAGCTGCAGTTTTACTTTGAATTTTACAATTATCTTCACATCAATTTTGATTACTCATTTTACCTTTGCTGTCATCATGTTGGGAATAAAGCATCCAAAGCCATGTTCCTGATGTTGAAAGAGAGAAGAAAATATAGACTTTTCTGTATAAAAAAATTGAAAGCATTGTGAATATTACAACTTGAGTTGCAGCTTAGAAGATAGGAAAAAAAAATTTATTTGAGCCAAAATCTTCAGTAAGCGTACCTTCAGATGCTTATCCTTTCATTTCAGTAAGACTGCATAAAATGACAGAAATTAAAATCTAATCTGTTGCTGGCATGCTGTTTTCTTTATCAAGACTAAATAAAATTATAAACTTTTTTGATCTTCCTTTCCCCGCTCCTCACCCATTCCCAAATAGGACAGATACAATTTGTCCAAAGTTGTAAAGAGGAAATGAGAAGAGTGGTAAGGTAAAAAGATAACATTACTGAGCTCATTCAAAACAGAAGTTCTCTCCAAATAAAAGAAAGTTCTGAAGTGTTTGAAGATCTAGGTTGAGAATGAAGTAGTATTATCATGTTTCTAGTTCTAATGGCAGACTGAAATATCTACTCCTAACACTTTTAAAAAGCTATTGTGTAATTATTGATATGTGGGTTTTCTTGGGTTTAGTTCAGGAATGAAAATAGGTGTAATGGAATTCATAAGAATTTGTATTTAGCCAGTTATGCTGGTCTATAGCAGTACAGGAACCACAAAACAAGGCAAAATTATATAGATGTAGAATCCTTCCCACAAATAAATATTAGGAATTTTAACTCAGAGAAGCAGATAAAAAATATTGAATACTAACACTTAAGCAGTTTAAATAGATATTTTAAAATTTACCTATCATTCACTGAAAATATGTTTGTACATATTCAGTTCCAATGAATAGCATATTGATATTTAGAAAACTATACTGATAATTGTATACTTGGTAAATTGGCAGCAGAGTGGTTTTCATGTTAATGGTAGAATTGCCAGAGCATTCTCTAAGTGCTCAGGATAATTTCCCTGAAGAACTCTGTAGCATGTGAATAGTTTTCCAGAAAAGAAGATGAGGATAATACAATTATTTGGAAGATAGCCAGCAGGTAGGAATTAATATTCCCACTCTTGAAAAAGTTGATGGAATTGACATCACTGTTTATTCACAAAGAAAATAAATCTGAATAAGTTTGAGGCTTTTGATGAAATCTTCCAAAAGCAGATGTTTTCTGCTAAAGTCACTCAGAAGTTCAAACAGTATACTTAATAAAGTGTTTTGCAACTTTTATATTTAAGAAGGTGTAAAAATTAACGTAGTGTAATTCTGCAAGTGTGGACAGTTGTTAAATCTAGTGTGAGCATCTAATTATATTTAAGAAGACAGGAAACCTAGCTATCTTAACACTACTCTCTAATCAAATAACAAAATAAAGTTAAGGGAATGTATTATGCACAATAAATCCCCCCTTTTAAAAATAAATCATTAAGACCTTAATTTAAAAAATAATTCAGTTAAAGGTTTTGGTAAATCAAATTTGATACTAAAATTAATATTCAACTTTAAAGCTTGTTTCATCTTAGAAGTGCTCATTATATATTTCTGAATATCATGCACTTCACTAAGTTCCTAAATAGGGGACTAATATGTAACTTTCAGATGTTTGATTCAGAGAAAAAAAAAATGTATTTGATGTGTGGGAATAAACACTAGGTTTTATGTACTTTTATATATCTTTATATATCTTTAGATCTGTATCCATGGGTCATTACATTCTTTTAATGTTCAAGCGCTGTTTATACAATTGTCTCCTAAATTAAAATATGTTAAGTGTAAGCTAGCTCTCTAGTACATCATTTACTTCAGGGTAAAGGTGTATGGTGTTCCATGAAGCTGTACACTTAACACTTGCTGCTTGTTCAGTACTGGCAACAGACATCACAGAACCATTGTCTCCTTATTGCATTTGATCAATTTAGTAACGTTAGTGTACCCTGTAGGTTGAACATAGACCCTCTAAGGTAAATTATTAAAACAGAAATATATAGTTCTTCAGACCAGAAATTTTCTAAGACAAAATTAGCTTAATTGGCTTTTAAGACAATCACAGCTGCTTGAAATATATTGTTAAACTGTAACAGCTACCATTTTTGCCTCCTCCTTTGTTGCTAAATTAATTATAGAATCACAGAATCATAGAATGGTTTGGGTTGGAAGGGACCTTAAAGATCATCTAGTCCAACCCTCCTGCCATGTGTAGGGACACCTGCCACTAGACCAGCTTGCCCATGACTCTGTCCAACCTGATCTTGAACACTTCCAGGGTTGGGGCATCCACAACTTCCCTGGGCCAACCTGTGCCAGTGTCTCACCACCCTCACAATAAAGAATTTCTTCCTAATATCTAGTCTAAATCTACCCTCTTCCAGTTTAAAACCATTACGCCTTGTCCTATCACTTCCTGCCCTTGTAAAAAGTCCCTCCCCAGCTTTCCTATAGGACCCTTTCAGGAACTGGAAGGCTGCAATAAGGTCTTTCTGGACCCTTCTCTTCTCCAGGCTGAAAAGACCCACCTCTTTCAGTCAGTTCTCTTAGGGGAGTTGCTCCAGCCCTCTGATCAAATTTGTGGCCCTCCTCTGGACCTGCTCCAATAGCTCGATGTCTTTCTTAGATTGGGGGCCCCAGAACTGGATGCA
>NW_010191192.1:0-11476 GCF_000695765.1 Mesitornis unicolor
TATTTATAGAAACCCTTTTTATTGTCTTTATATCTAAGTTTGCATAAAGGCACCAAGAACACTATTCTTCAGCCATTTTCACTCTCATTACTGAGTTCTGAATATGTGAACCTACAGCCAAAGGAAAGATTGAACTCCTTCCTTAGGCACATTATAGTTTAATGTGAACTCTTTCCATTTGCGTATAAGTAGAACTGAATACCTGGTGAGATGAGAATCTCTCTAATTTTCCTTCAGATAGGACTAAGTAACTTTTATTACTGTGAATATCTAGATTTGAGGTCTAACACTTTTTAACTAGATAAAAGCATAGATCTGGAAATACTTTAAATGTGTACAAGCTGAATATTTACTCCATTTAACGACAGTAACAGCACTGTCTGTGTAATTGCAAGACAGAAACCACAGGTTCCAGTGGCTCTGAATTAAACTGATGTGTTAATTTTTTGTTTACAAGACAGAAAATTAGCTGAAGCTGTGAATCTAAACATGTTTGGGACTGATTCTATGTCAGTTTTATTAAACCTGTCATTAATATGCTATTTTCTTTTTTGGATGGATTAAACCTGTAGGGACTAAAAAACAAATTATGGTCTAGATATCAGCAATTAATGTTGCAAGTCCTGTTCTCTTGCTGTGGGCACTGTGTATCTTAATAATATGTTTAAAGTTTTAACGTATTGTTTCCCTTGGTTGCATGCTGCTATTGGACTATTTTTTAATCCTGCTGTAATCACAGACATTAGTTTATCTGACTTCTTCTCAGCAATTAAAATTATTACTATTAGACTGCTAAATAATATATCATAATGCTGATTTTACTATTTGTTCATGGTTAGATCTCTTCTTTTTTCTTTCTGTAACCTCTTTGTCCCACTTTTGTGTGATTCAAGAGCAGTACATCAATAAATATTTCTTTATAACCATTAAAGAGTGACTGTTTGATGTAGGAGACCAGATTTGTCAGCCCTATAATATGAAACCTCGTAACAAGAGAAGAAGACTTATCCACTCTTTTTAAGGTCTTGTGTTTGTTCTGAACAAAAAGGCCTGGCTTCTAATTAATTGAAGAAGAGGTCAGGAATTTATGTTTGATCATACATAGAGTGTATTCTGAAGTACTGTAAACATGAAAAGGGTAATACGGGTCTAGTATGGATGAGGTGAAGTATTTCAGAAGAAACAACAAAGTATTTAAACCATTAAGAATGCCTTGCAGAGACTCCAGTTGGAGGGCTACTCAACTCTGCGAGAAAAATTGTGTGAACTGCTCCTATGTGGCACCAGGCACTTTCTACTGAAAATATTACACAACTAGAATCCACCATTTGGCAATCCAATGTCCTACCTCTTCTCATGAAACTCTACCCCTACACTCCATCCCTAAACATGTTTTGAGGTATTTAACTGCAAGGTACCTCAAACGTAGCCCTTCATTTGGATTAGGATAAGTTATCCTAGAAAGTTGGCATAACTTAGACAAAACAGCATTTCTCTTAAGCTGCAATTTTCTGCCAATGTTTTATGCCTATTATGACACAGATATGTGGACTTAAAAGTAAATAGGTGCAGTTGTGAAAGAGTCTCCAACACCATTAGGAAAATTGAAACCTTCTCTCTCTTCAGTATAGACTAAAAGGTACTGGCTTCTTAAACTTAGTAAAATAAGGGCAGAGAGGCTAAAAAAAACCATTATAAATACACTGAATAAATGTACATATTATAAATGCATCTGGGGAATCAATGCCAGGTAGGAAAATATAATTTACAAGATACAATCCTGATATAAAATGAAGCAGAGATTAACAGATCAAATTAGAACAAAGAACAAAAATTTGTGTTTGGTTTACTGTTTATGTTTTTCTTTTTAACCATCTGTCTCTGTTTAAGGGTCAGAGAGAGAGCAGGATTTTCTCTCTATTGTCCTCTACCCTCCCAGGGGGAGGATGAAGAAAAAGGGAATAGAGGAAAAAAAAAAGATGCTTCGCACAAGGTTGGAATTTAAGACTGCAACAAGTTTAATAAAAAAAAAACAACAGAGGGAAGGAATAAGGGAAATTAATAAGGAACAAAGGATATTTAAGTATATACAAAACCCGATCCCAGTAGTCCCGAGTGGAAGTGTCCGAGCAGTGCCTCGTGGCCGCTGCAAGTGCTGTGACTCGTCACCAGGGACCGCAGTGGTGCCGGGAGCGGATGGTGGTGGATGCTGCCGAGCACGTGGAGCTAGGCACAGCCGCTCCTGAGATGCGACAGGAAGCAGCCCGGGAAGCCAGGAAAAGCCCGCGAAAACCGTGGTTTTTTATAGACTGTGGCCGGAAAGGGGAGGGAACAGTCCTGATCTCTGACCCTCCAGGGTCCTACAGACACCACCTGTCCCTCACTTTCAGGCTGGTAACCCTTAAACCATAACAGCATCAGATGTGTGAAGCCCTGGGACAGCCACCTGCATAGTGATGGGAAGCAACCAACACAGTTTCAGGACAGATTTCAATACATCTTTAAGTGTCTGAATTCAGGTTGCTGGTGTGAAACTTCAAGAACTGGGTTTTGTGGGCTCACCAAGAGCTAAAGGGGGGAAAACTGATGTCTCACATCTTGCATGGCTTCAGAAATAATTATCAATAATTTTGACATTGTATTAATCTCATGCTCCTTGGTTTCTCCACTTGTGTGGAGGGGTCAGAAGATGCTGATCTCCCCATCCCTTGTGTTTCACAGCTTGGCTTTGAGGCTTAGTGTTATTAGCCTTTTACTGAATCAAAGAACAATCAAAGCAGCAGCAATTTCATGATGTCAGGATGACTGTTCTGCGGAAAATAACCACTCAGAATCACGTGCTGTTTGGTGTTACCTTTTGTTGAAACTGAATTATGAACCACAGGGAAAAGTATGGACCATGTTTAAAAAACATTTACAGATAACTTTTTCTGTCACTGCCTATGCCTTCCCTTTCTCTTCTGCTGCCTTCCTATTATTTGCACACAATTTCGGAACACATGCAACCTTTATCACTGAAAACATGTATTACTTCTAATGGCAGTAACACTAATATTTTGCTTCTGATGCACACAGTTTTGGTTTTTTTAAGTTGTTTAATGTTAGTAATTTTAAAATCTTGGTTATGTATTGATATCTGTAGGGAAGTGGTTAGGCACTCAATTCATTATATATGACTCAAGTTGTTTCGTTTCAGGCATAAAACTAGCAAGATAGCATCACTGTCAAGTCTTATCTCTGGCTTTCATTATGATTTTAAATATCAGCTAAAGGCTTTCTACTTGCATGAAAGTGAATGCCCGTGGAAAACAAAGGAACAATTAACAGTTACAATTAGAAGAAAGGCAATCACTCATTTGTGAATATATACATAACTTAAAATTCCTAAATAATCACAATATTAATATTAGTAATAAACATGTTTACAGTGCTCCGTGGGTCAGAGTGCCAGAGATGCCTGTGCTGGCAGAAACATCCATCAGGAAGTCCATGGGCACAGTGCAGAGACATATGGGTGAACTTGCTTGGCTCTAGAAGCAGAATAGCATGTTCATGCAGTATTGCCCCTGAGCTATTGAGCTCTGAAAAGTGCCAGGGC
This sequence comes from Mesitornis unicolor, assembly GCF_000695765.1. Lineage (NCBI taxonomy): Eukaryota > Metazoa > Chordata > Aves > Mesitornithiformes > Mesitornithidae > Mesitornis > Mesitornis unicolor. The sequence goes on from NW_010191192.1 coordinate 3,599, forward strand.
TTGTTAGCTTACAGACTGTGCCTTGCTCGCAGAGGTATAGTGTTTCTAGATGAGAGTTGGCTTCTGTGCAGCTCCCATGCTCCCTGGTGCTGCTATGGTCGCATTAGGATGGGTGAAGGGGATGCAGGTGTCTTGATTTCTACAGTGTGGGCAGTCCCATTCCTATAGGTGAAAAGTCTCATTTTGCTAGTGCCTAATAAATCCTATACCACAGCAGAAATTATATTGCAACATTGCATTAAAATGATCATTGGCATTTGGTACAAATTAAATCAGCACTGAATTTGGAATAACCTTAAATGATGTATAACTAATTTTTAGACTATGAGTTTTTCCCATGTGTCCAACCACTTAAATAGTTTGCAGAAGTAGATGGAAGTTTAAAATTGTATATTATTTGCTTATATAGGTGGATTATATTTCCTGCATAAAAATATATTTTCAGTTTTATTGAAAAAAAATTCTTTTCAAAGTTACAATTTTTATAACATGCTTTTATTAAGTTTTGCAGTTCATACCAGCACTGTGTCTCATAACAGCAATTTCATCTTTTAAAGAAACTGTTTCTTTGAGTATTCAGCAGCAACTACTCTTAAAATTAAGATATGTTTATCTTATACTAAATCATTGTATTATTTATTCTTAGTAGTACCTATCATTTTATTACTGCTACTAGTATTTCAAAATATTTAATGAAAAATAAAAATTAAGAGCATTTTGAAGATTAAATGTAGGAAAAAAATCCCAGAATATTATTCCTAGATTATAATTTCTCAGAAATTCTGCTTCAAAGCACATATCTAAGTAGCTATTCTTACTCAAGCAGTACATTACAAAATATCTGAACCTTTTATATTTGAAAGCAGAAAGGTATGACTGGAGTCTGTTGAGCTCCAGAAGGGAAAGTATCTGTCTTCCTCAAAAACATTCTTGAGTTTCCCTAATAGTACTTAAATTAACAAATGTTTGTATATTTTAGAATACATAGAAAGAAGTTTAGCTTTTTTTTTAGAAATTGGGATTGACATATTTCTTAAAATGCTTTTGCTTGAAAGACTAGCTTGATGGAGCCAATCTGTCTTGAGATTAGCAGCAAAAGGAGGAGGAGGAGAAAAATATGTTTTTCTAAGTTCTCCACCACAATTCCTTAGACAGCTGATGAGAAATACCAACTAGCTTTTAAAGCTATTATTTATCTCTAGACTGTTCTGTTACCCACACCTCTAATTAGCTCTGTGGGCTTCAGAAAGTAGTAAGAAGTTGGGAGTCTACATGTATTGCCTATCAAACATGTGTGTATTTGTGTATGTGTGTATGTGTGTATGTATTGTGAGTTCTCTTTTTTTTTTTGTACTGGTAACTATTACAGATGTTTTTTTGTTGTTGCTTCCCAGTCTTTTCTGGGGAAAGTGTGGTTTATATTGGATACTTAGATTTCATTTTATGTATGAACTTTAGCTCCACTTAGTAGCTGGCCTTTAAAGGGCAAGATAAATATCCATAAGTGAAAAATGATGCATTTGTATTCTTTTTAAACAAACAAAATTACATGTTCTTAAATCAAAGGTCATCTCTCTTTCTAGCACTCTTTCAGCTTTTCTGCTTTTTGTTCCATCAAGAACCAAGGAGTTATATTCCATTATTTAAACTTCCATTAGATCCAGGAATTTTCTTAGCCTTTAAGTAGTATATACATTATTAAGACCACACGAATTGTGTTCTTTAATTTTCCTGGGATTGCTAAGGTGAAAAACTTGCAGCAGAAATCATTTCATGTCAACTTAAAACAAAGCTAAAGAATTACAAATACTGGGAGAAGATATTCTGTTTAAGCCAATAAGTTTTACTAATGGATAACTTCTTCTTCTCACATTTTTCTTCCAAGTTCATTTTCAAGAGAGAAAAAGAAAAAAAACAAACAAACAAAAAACCAAAGTTTTAGCCTTGTATAAACACACCAAATTCAGAAGAATCAGCCCTTGTTGCAAGTATAGGTTTATTCCTAATAAAACCTACCATGCTACTTCACTGAAATAAAATTCCAAGAATGTGTCCCAGACTCTAAAATCCTTTCATTGCCTAGATAAATAAACAAAATAAAAATTACCATTTTGTAGCCATCAGTTTCAGCTGAAGCCGCACTTACAGATCATAGCAGAAGCTGTCTTTAAAAGGTAATAACAGTCATCACCTTGAATCCTTTAATCCTACTGCTCTTTTTCTTATGTACACAGCTATGTCTTTAAAAAGTCTCACTGTCCCATGGTACAAAGGTTTTCATTAGTTCTCAGCTCTATCTCTCTCTTTTATGATTGCATATCTAGAGAGAGTTTATTCAAACACTTCCAATCCAGAAGTTCTTGTGTTAGAAGCAATCTTTGAAAGAGTTACATACTGATTCTTATAGTTATCTGACTAAATCAGTAGATTTCTGCATTTAGTGCAGGGATTTTAGATGGTTCAGATCTAATTGTTTCTATTCATGCTTCTTTAAGCACAGAAGTTTCAATTTATGTGTTCAAAAGTACTGTCAAACTAGGTCCCCATCTGTAGCATAGCTTCTCTGGTCCAGGGTCTCCTCTTCCAAACTCTGATAAAGTGGAAGCTCCCTGGAGAGGGGTCAAGTAGAGAGAACATAAGGTTTCATTACTGAAACAGTCAAAGGGAATCATCAGTGTCTGGTTCTTTTTTGCTTACCTTTGGATGAGTAACACAATTTGCGTATTTTGTTCCTAAACCCACTCCCCTATACACTGACACAGAAAATAATGATCAAATTACTTTTTCAGCAGATGGATTGTCTAATGGTAGCTTTGGTCCTGTGTTTGTATCTGTCAATATGTACACTGTACACAAATGATATTATTGTGTAATTTTTTTCAGAAGAGCCCAAGACAATTAAAAAAAGATTACACACCAAAATTCTATCAGTAACTATCAACATTTATGTTAATACTGAGGTTTGTAGAAAAAATTTTCATTGTAGCTTTGTTAATCCAAAATTACCTTTTTTAATGAAGGAGGAAAGAAAGGGCATAAATTACCTCCAGTGTGTTCGCTTAGCCTGTGAATTTGCTATTTACAGGCATATTACAATATGAGAATATGGGGAGTGTAATGGTTCTTTTTTCCTCCTAGTAAATACCATTATAATAGATCTGAGGATAAACTATGCAGATTTAAGGGTGGAAGAAAAAGATATGCTATTTCCTGATTCTAATAACACTGTCATAAGGCTTTTTCCTCCACAAGATTATTTTCATTACAATAGAAAAAAAGGTTAAAAAACCTGTTCATCAGAGGTATACAAGTACATTTTCAACAACTCTTTGAAGTTTAGACATCATACATATTCTTTTTATTTATTGCTATTCCAGGCAGATAAAGATCAGAAAGAGATGTGCAAAACAAAAATATTGCTCACTATGAAATTACATCATTACTTGTCATGTACTATTGTAAAAATAACAGTTCCTTTCCTTTTGTAATTTTTAACAATATATGCAAATCACATATTGAATAACATTTCTGAGTGTTGGTTGTTGTCATTAGTTGTAATCAATAATTCTGAATTGTATTGGCATATTGATAAGCAACTGGAGAAATCAAAATAGAAGTTACTGGCCAAAGTCTCAGCAGGTTTCTGTCCTAGTGATGATCTTTATAGGCACCTTTCTAAGATCCATTTTAGAGTCTTGTCTTTATCAAGCTATATTACAGGTTAGTGGTATTCCCTGAATGAAAATCTCAGGGACTTAGCCTCACACTATCTTCATATCAGTGTACTATTGTACTAAATACGAGTGATCAGACAGTACAAGAGCACTCTTGCAGTAAACAGTGTAAGAGGTGAGTTTGGATTAAGACCAGGAGAAGAAGTTGCACTCTGGGAAAAAAAACTGATGTATTAGATGAACTCTCAAAATCCTTTTTCAGTAGGGTACATTCACTATTCTGAAATTCTGTATTGTTGGTGTTTTATACACAAGTTCCATAGTTGCTTGTCTGGCATTCTGTTATGGAAAAGGGCAAAAAAGACAGAGCACTGTTCCCTTCACACAGTAATTGTTTATGTAGGTGGACTCAGAGTTTTATATAGAAACACCCCTTATGGCAAGTAGGGTTTGTAATTGCCAACAATATTATATTTGTTATTTATGTGCTTTTTCCAGGAACCTGCAACCATCTAATAATCCTCTGTATGTTGTTTCATCTTCCTGAGAGCTTTCTTGTCGCAGCTTTGATCTGTCAAGACACCTAGAAATCTGGGACCTGCTTCACATCTTTGCTATATGTTTTTCCCACTTGGTGGGTTGCTGTTTGCCACAGAAACATCATACTAGTACTCATTCTAGTGTTCAAGCAAACTGAATAATCATCCCATTTTACACTCCACCAAGTAGAATTTAATCTGAAGCAAGTTTTCTTCAGTTCTGGTTGTGCATAAAAAACTAATACCCACAAAATTACCACAAAGGAATCTCTGTGATGCAATGTTAATGAATAAGGATGTAAACTCACTTAACACTCTTTATTTAGTCATAAAACTTCATTAATGACTAAAAAACTGCACAACTGTGCCTATGTTTCACATTAGAATTTTATTTTGTTAGTGGTGTTTTTAGATGAATGTTTATACTTTTGGTCTTTGTAGGCTTTACAAACTATCAGGTTATGACTCATTTAAGTTCTGTCTCTCCAGGGCATGAATTAACTACTTGTATACAGAAATTAAGGTTTAAGGAATGTAAGTGGTGCTAGCGAAAGTTGGTTTCATGTTGGTTTGGGGTTTTTTAAATTTTATTTTAGATATCTTAATAATTAATTGTTGTAAATGTGAGTGCAAATGGACATGTTTTTTATGTAGATATTGGAGGTTTTTTACATTTTTATTAAAAATCCATTCTAAACAAAATACTTGTGAAAGGTAACTTTTTTTTCCTGATGTTTACATAAAAATTTTAAATAATTCCCAAACAGAATTTCCCAGAAAACTCAGTTAATCTGTGTTTTAAGCAACTATTCTTTCAGCTCTCATGCTTACTATGTTAGATTAGAACAAAAACATTTGTTCAGTTCTTTACGGAGAAGGAGGTTTTACTGAGTACACCAGATTGCTAGTAAAAATGGCAATAGGTTTGCCTGTCATCAGCAGACTGACAGCTTTAACAAGAAGTCTTCATAGCCTGTGTGTAACTAAAATGTCTCATCTAAGACAGGACTATCAGACAATAAACTGTCAGAAGTCAGATATATTGATAAGTGAAGTTTACTACAGTAAAATTTTCTTATTTAGAAAGAGTATAACACAGATCTTTATTCTCTGCCTCTCTCTCTCTTTCCCAAATTAAAAAAAAATCTTAAACAATTAACAGTACAATACTTCAAAGAGTACCCTGCCTCTCCTTGCAAAATATTGCAAAAAGATATTTGAAAATTAGTCCCTCGTACCTTTGAGGCAATCTTAAGAGATTGCACCAAGATTTAACTTCCAAACCACTGCACAGCCTGCAGCACAGAGGATAAAATATGTCGTGATTATAGTTCAAATGGCTGAATTTTGCATGCTAAGGGCCCACCTTTTAGTTACTGCTTCAAAGGATGCATAAAGGTATTAGTAATGAAATAGCAAACTAGTCTAGCAAATAATGCTGTGGTCTGTATGTAATAATGAGTACAGCAGCTGGCAGACAGTGCAAATGGCACTAGAAATTAGAATATTCTGGCTTCCTTATTTGGGCTGCTGCAAAATAAGATTTAAATTCAAAATTAATTCTTCTGTGCTTAAACACACACTTACATAAAAAGCTAAAAACATACACACTACATGCCCATACACACACACATATTTTGCATCTAATATTGTTTCTTCAGTATGTTTATTTACCAGAGCATCCTTTCTTTTACATAATGAAAAACGTACCATCCTTGCATTGCTTATCAAATACATTAGCTTTTAGCTTGAATTGTAACCCAGGATAAATTTCTTATGCCTAAATATTCTCATTCTGGTTTATATCATCTCTCCACCATGATATACCTTTCTAAAACTTCTGACTCTTCATTTTACTATGTGTTGTTATGCAAAAAAAGAAGGATGTAATAGATTTATTGCTTATAAATCTTATTTACCATTGCAATCTTTATGTGTCATAGCATAGAAGTAGCTAAAGAACTAGCTGGCAATATTCAACACCAAAAAATCAAGTGCAAAATTACAAAACTTGTTGAATACAGTTTCTTAGAAATTTGCTTCAGAATTATAGAAATTCTATTTTTCAAAATACTTTGGCCCACTGCAACTGTATCAGAAAAAGCCTATTTTACAGGGAAAACATAAATGACATTTTAAAAAACCCAAACAAACAAAAAGAACCACCACCACCAAAAAACCTGAAAAAAGCAGGTATTAAGTGTTTGTGTAAAAAAATGCATTTAACATTCTTTTCTGATGCAAGATAAGTTGGATTGCATTAGAAGGTCCATGAAACATCAATAAGTTTTTCCCCTCTGGCACTGCTGTTCTGTTAAAACAAGAACAGCGTTAAACAAGAGATTTGGATTTAATGAAGTAAGGCTTTGGATCCATTACAGCTGATCGTGTGTGCTTAATTACTTGTGTTAGTGAGAAGTATTGAATCATACTGCTTATTCAAATAGATGACGTTCTATTTGTATTGGTGTTATGTAGACTATGGCATTATGTAGACTCAGAGAGAATACGGCCTGCAGACAATCAAGATGTTAAAAATAGAATCACAGAATCGTAAAATAATTTGGGTTGGAAGGGATCTTTAAAGACCATTGAGTGCCAACCTTTTTCCTTTCTGCAGTAGTGAGACTCTTCAGACTACCATCCCAGTGGAGGCAGGGGATAGATTTCCATGCAGCAAACAAGGTGCAAGGGTTACTGATGGGTTAGTAGCCATGGAAGTCCCTGAAAATGGCTTGGCAGAAATTCGGACTTCTCCCTGTGAAAAGGTTGCAGGGCCTTTAGCCCAACTGAACTGTGTCTACACCAATGCACACAGCATGGGCAATAAGCAGGAGTAACGAGAAGCTATTGTGCATCTGAATAACTACGATGTAGTAGCTATCATGGAAACATGGTGGCATGTTCTTAGGATTAGCAATAGTGACAACAGGGTCGAATGCCTATGGGTGAGACTCAAGGAGAAGGCCAAGAAGTCAGATATCATGGTGGGAGTTTGTTATAGACCACCTAACCAGGATGAATAGACAAAATATTCCATAGGCAGCTGGGAGACGCTTCGTGATTGCTTCCCCTTGTACTTGTAGGGGACTTCAACTTCCCACATATCTGCTGGAAATTTAACAAAGCAGAGAAGGAACAGTCCTGGAGGTTCTGCCTCTTTGGACTTTGGAACTGCCACTTTGGACTTCTGGCGGGAAGACTTTGACCTGTTTAGGGACTTGGTTGGCAGAGTTCCTTGGGAGACCATTCTGAAAAGCAAAGGAGTCCAGGAAGGTTGGACACTCTTCAAGAAGGAACTCTTAAAGGCTCAGGAACAGGCTGTCCCCATGTGCCGGAAAATGAGCCAGCGGGGAAGAAGACTGGCCTGGCTGAACAGAGAGCCCTGGCTGGAGTACAGGAAAAAGAAGAGAGTTTATGATCTTTGGAACAAGGGGCAGACATCACTGGAGGAGTACAGGGCTACCGTGAGGCTGTGCAGGGAGAAAATTACAAGGGCTAAAGCGCAGCTGGAACTTAATCTATCTAGTGCTGTTAAAGACAATAAAAAGGGCAATAAAGACAATAAATACATTGGCAATAAAAAGAGAACTAAGGAGAGTCTCCCCCCTCTAGCAGATGTGGGGGGAAGCATAGTGACCGGGGATGAGGAAAAGGCTGAGGTA
>NW_010191193.1:0-9055 GCF_000695765.1 Mesitornis unicolor
GGGGGGAAGGAGGGGGGGCGTGTTAACAGCGCGGAGCGAGGGACGGTGGGGTGCGAAGGGTGCGAAATGGGGCCCTTTGGAGAAAGGGTGATTAAAAAGTTAAATTTAGTATTGCGTGACATTTTAAATCGTGAACGATTCCATTTTCCCATCTTCCCGTTACATCGTGATATGCAGGTAAACACGGCTGCGCAGGCGGTGTGATGGTGGCTTAGCACCTCTGCACCCGCATAAGCAGAGCAGGCCGGGAAGGGCGGCAGGCTGGCAGCAGGGTGGGAAGTAGACAGCTGGAGCTACAAAGCCAGCCTTTTCTGAGAGAGCGAGCAAGCAGATCAAGAGTGAGACCAACAGTTCCTACTGGTGCTTACTGACACCAGTAGGAACAGGAATATAAGCAGTCAGCATGGCCTTGACTTATGCCTGGCTGCATGGACAGCTCCTGGTTGTGCACCTTGTCAGCAAGTCTGATGTATACAGCCCCACGGTGAGAGTAGTTTCTTTGTCGTTACAAGATGAACTTCTGGGTACATGAGGTGCAGTATGTTTCAAGAGAAAGGTCTACCCTGCTGCTAAGAAAGTGTATGCTACTGGTTCAACACTTACCCTGCTAGTTCAAAAGTTAATGAATAGATTATTTGCACCAGCTTGTTTCCCCCTCACTTAAATGCATGCATCAGCCTCCATCAACCTAATCCACAGTTTTTGCTCTGAAAACCTATTCCACACCATGCTGTCAAGAGAAAGATTTGATGATGCACTGGTAAATGCTGAGTCTTCCTCCTGCACCAAAAGCAAGAAAGGCAGTGGTACTGACAGAACACCATTCAGTACCTTCATAGTCTCACAGGCTTGACACCTAGCTCCCACACCAGCTGAACACAAACCAGATTTTAGGTGTAGAGGTAAGATTTACAGGATCTCACAGGTGTAATACGAGAAGTATAACTAGACTAATGAAGGTCTAACCAAGGTTAAGGGAGTCCTGCTTTTCTGTTTCAAAATAAAACTAAAACAGGTTACTATGCAGTGTGAACCTCCATTGGTTTGTTGCATAGCGAAGTGGTGAAATCAACCTTGATCCTATTTTTCATTTCTGAGCTTCAACAGCAGAAATAAAGTCACTTCTCTGAATTCAGCTAATGGAACCATTGATTTTAGATCAATCACTTCTCTAGCAAACGGGAGGATCTAAAAAACCTGCTACATACCTTCTTCTTCTCTACCTCTTTACATAGTGAAACAGGTTACAGCCAATGCCATAGAAGTTGGCAGCGTGCTTTTTAAGAAGCATTGCTTTTCCACTGGCCTCCAAACCTCACTCACAAGGCCTAGATTTAAATGCATGGAAAAACTTAATCAACAAATATTTAGTAAATTAAGGATATATAGTAGAGGTCTGAATTTATTAATTTTCAAATAAAAATTCTCAGTCACCCAGCTACACTGGGAAACACTAAAATTGATGATGTTACAAAGTTCTTCAGTGGTTCCAAGTATCAGGTTTCAATACAAGAAAACAACTGGTTGCAAGTAATTTTCCCAGCATACTTCTACATATTCAGCGAAGTACTGCTTTGGGGCAATATGAGGAATTAGACAGTCCTTCCCTGTATTCTAAGGCAAAACAAACTGCTATGTAATAGGAACAAATTTTCAGGTACTGATGTTCCAGCTTAAACATACCATGTACTCCGGTTTGGTTGGCATTGTCTGGCAAGTCATGACAAATTTTAGACAGTGAAACAAAATTTATTTTTGTTATGCAACCACTGCTGTTTCTAAACCAGCAGCGGCAAACATTCCCTCTGGGAACAAAATACTTGTCTCCTTATACCAGACACCTGAATGACTTTAAGTTCTACTCAGGGTCCTATGCAAATTCCACAATAAAGGTAAGTATAACATGCATGCAATAAGAACATTCACATGAGGAGCTATTTTCAGTATTAATCTGTTAAACTATGAACATTATGCCCTATCCCCCACAAATAAAAAAGGCTTTGTTAGACAAGACAGTTGTATTGAATTAACTTCCTTTTATTGCAGTGACATCCCCCTCGTACAAAGTATTAACTGCAATAATTACATTAAAACATTAGAAAAGCATTTGTGTGTGACAGTACAGTACAGTACAGTATCAAATCTTACATCTTCAAAGCAAGTGGGCCATTTCCCACTAACGCTCAAATCTTTAAATTATTTTCAGTTATTTTTAAATAGGTAATGTCAGAAAAAGCATATAAAAAGTATGTATGTAAAAGAAAATCTAAATACAAATATAAGTGAACAAATAAATAACTGATTTTCTCCAGCTACTACTGTCTTTCTAAAACCATACAAAGAAACCTAATCTATAGAACCTATGAATTGCCATGTGTAAGTGATTTCATTTTTTCAAGTAATTAATCATGATTGGAACATAACTAAATTTGGCGTCAAAATCAAAACAGAAGTTGGAGTGACTGCCACTAACTGACATCTGTTGCGATTACCATTAACTATTGAAATTTTAGTGTAGCAAATAATCTTGAAACATGACGTCGTGCCTAGTGTTAGTGGACTTCCGAGAGTGCATGTGAAAAGCAGCCTATGTTATTTCACAGACATTACCTTAACTATCCCCGTATGCATATTTAGATATATTTCATATAATTTTATACACAGATATGCATGTATACACACACTTCATTTGGTTTCTGTGTTACAGATCACAAGCAATGGTTTCCTGAATGGGCAAAAAAACCTTTTAAATAAGTGTACCTGTGCACATTTTAGATTTTCTTTGAGATAGCAGCATGAAGTCCATGCCTTACTGTCCATCCATTCAAAAGAATGTAACCCACACATCAAAAAGAAACATGACAATGATTCCGTATTCACAATGTGACATCCTTACCCCATAACAAACACTGTGAAACCTATAACAGATACGTAAGTTTGACTCCCACCCCCTCACTTGGGAGGAAACAGCACTTTTACTGCAAACTGTCTTGTCTTATAATGTTTATCATAACAAGCTGGGTTCATGCTGGCCTCAGTTATTTCACACTTAGCAGCAAAACATGCATGTTTGTTTTTCTTATTAATTTTTTTTAAATGAAATGATCCAGTAATCTTAATTCCAATTGACAGAAACAGCAAAAAAAAAATTTTTGCCGTTTATCAAGAACTTGACAACAGTGTATACTGCACTGTGTATTTTTATCGTTAATGACAGTAACTTGAAGCTCTACCTTGCCACACAATGATTAAACTTTGTCCTTCAGAAGGAAGAGTTACATTTCAACTTGATCTTGTATTCAGCATAAAAATACACCTTTTCTGTGCATCCTTAAATGAAAGTCACTCAACCACTGGTAAACTGATCCAGTATCATGTCCAATGCTAATATCAAAAGCTTGCAAAATGTTTTTAGGTAATCCTTTCTATCCAAAATATATTAGGAATTTAAAAAAACAGTTCACATTACTAACCTTATACAAAGGCTCAAGTGAAGTTTCTTTGTGTAGGTGTGTTTCTTTGTGTTCATAGTACACTAAATTATGAAGTTTTCAAAATATACAATGAAAGGGCACACAAGATTGGCAGTTTTGTTATTGAACATAGAAAATGTATAAAGTAGGATGCATGGAATAGATCTGAATTGCTAGACAATAAAACCTGAGTATTATTTAATAGGAATAAATGTATTTTCTGACAACTAAATGAACTGACCTAAAAACATCTCCCTTAGTAACTAGTGGTCCTTTAAACCATTTGTTGCAAAAAGCAAGAGAACTGTAGCTTTTACATTTCCTATTGGATAGCAAGATTCCACATAGTGTTTACTGTTTTCTGTTAGATAGCATCACATTGCTTGTATTATCCCCATTCAAGCCTTAAGTTGAGTTTTGTTCAAAGCAAGTTGAAAGTGACACCAAAACATAACAGGCCAAGAACCAGGACAGGTCTTTTGCTTTTCTTCTAATTTGTAGTAAGATAAAAAGCTTCAGCCATTAAGATGAATTCAGTTTCATAGTAGAGCTACAGAGCAAAGACTGACCAGTATCCCTCACCACAGCAGCTAACGTTAGCTGTGTATCTCAAGACTAATGCCAAGGTAGCACATACTGTTAAATTTGAGAAAAGCATCCTCTCTGCTAGTATAATCACTTTTATTTTAACTGTTACAAAATTTAGTAGCACAGAATCTACACAATTGCATCAGGAATTTTAGTTCAAATGACCTGCCCCAATTCTCACCTTTAAATCTAACAGATGTTATTAAAAACCAAAAACTTTCTGATGATAGAAAACATACAGTACTAAGAACTAATAGCTCAATGGAAGACTGAAAAGCAGCATTCATTTTTATTGGAATATGGAAGAGAGACTAGAAACTAAAACAAGTCTGATCTAAAATCTTAGGGGAAGGCAGATTTTGACATTCTACATAGATTTACAAAATAAGATGTATGGATGAGATTTGGTTAATTTCAGAAGGCACCTCAAGGCTAAAAGGCTTTTTATAAATCTATAATCCTTTCACTGATAAAAAATAAAACATTTTATTGCTGCTACTCAAATAGCAAACAAAAAGCTTGTCTTGTTCTTCGGTCTAACAAGGAATCCTCCCCCATTAAGCAAGATTAAATTACAGAAAATACAGAATAAAACTGAAGATGTCACAACTTTAGAAATACAGTGACTTTCCTTGTGTGCTTTCAAGTCAGTGAAATAGTGAAAGAAGAGTCACTTTTTGCCTTTGCGATGTTCATAAACTACAGACCGTGTCAGTCACTCTCCCTTGGACGCTGAAGTACCATTTCATCACAGCTGTCCCACATGCAGTACTCTTAGGAATAGAAGGTGAGAACACTCTGATGATTCCCACGAACAAGGAGAATTGGTGGCAGATCTTTAGAAAGAGCTTCTAACCAGGCCATGTACAGTGCACTAGAAACTGCACCTTTTCGTGCGACTGGCAAACTCCTACAATTCACAAGGAAAAAAGCATTCAACAGTTAGAAAATCATGGTAGACTACAAGTCATATAATATAAATATGGAAGCTATAAAGATGCAGATATTAAATCAAATTCCCTAACCTTTTTTGTTTTCCTTTCTTACCCCACTCCTCAGAATTCAGTTAATGAGCTGAGAGTTTGTACCTCAAGCACCAGAGGACTTTACATCTATTTACCCCTTACTTTTGGCCTCTTACCACCATTTTGTATTCACATCACTTCATTGAGAACTCTCCTCAGTTAAAGACAGTTTCTTGAAGACTCCCTAAGATTATAAAATGCAGCTTTTTCTTACGATGGTGCAGTCTAATATTCCTTCTTGCAATCCTTCCAAAACATGCCATAATCTTTTCTTTTGAAAGAAGTACTGTAAGTCTGTTCTCTCTACTCAAACTTCACTTGCAGTACTACTTCCTGGAGCTCTAAAGCAGGGTCCTAAAGGAAAGGACAGCGAAGAAACCTACTATCTGCATTCTTCTTGTTTACACCAAAAGTAATTCCATGGAAAGCCATCAGCAAGATGATGATCTAACTTTATCTACAGAGATTTCCTAGAAGAACTGAAAGGAAGGACCCTGAAAGAAAGGCGAATAGTTGGCATGCAGGAGTGGAAGGAATGCGAGAATCCTGAGTTGCACTACAAATGTGGAGGTAATCACCTAAAGCAGCGCATCAGAAGCATGAAACTACAAAGGCCATTTTTCTTTCCTCAGTATAGTAGTTCCATACTTCTATTATTTTCAGCACTGAAAGCTTCATGAGTATTTCTATAACACCAAGACACAGGCTTTTTCCTAACCTGCATTTACATATATTTCAAATTACAGTTCTGTACCAATTAGGATAACAGTACCACTATTTACTTACATGACAATTATGTTAGCTGTACTTGAATGTTCTTTCAGCAACTCATTTAGCCTAATCTGGCGGTAAGTCTGTAAGTAAAATGAAACTTGTTAGAAAGATCTTTTATGTAAGACTACAAAGAGTTCATTTATTCAAGAAAAATGTAAAACAGTGATGATCAAAGGGTATCAGTCATTTACAGAAAGAATGTACTTCCACCTCAGTTTGGTGACTTGTTCACTTTTCCAAAATACCTATGGTTGCAAGGCTGAGAGAGAGGAAAGCAGTAAGCTTAAAACGTGCAAATAAGCCAAGTACTATGAAAGCTAAATTTAAGATAGTTCCTCTAATGATGATACCATCCTCCATGACTCCTGGAAGCAGAAGTCCCTTATGTTCTCTTCGAGGTTCTTTTAATTACATATTATAAGCTGACAGCAACCAAGGTCCTTCAGAAATGAAGCCCCATCTTCATTTGGTAAACCTGTCTCCATAATGGGCCTCCTCTGTTTTCTGACCCATCCTGCCTTAACATCTTCCTCAGTAATTTTCAATTCACTTATGTCAACTAACTTTGTATCAAACATACTGAGTTAAGTTTCTTATAATACTGTTGGTTCTCAGATGAGTTGACGTCTAGTTAGCCTGCCCGTTAGTGTCTGCAGAAACAATTAAGCTATCAGCCGATGAAGGAATAAATAGCTTGAGTTACCTCACTGAAATGACTTTCCAGGTTTTTGTAGACATGAGAAACAGCAAGGCACCATGAAGTTCATTAACTACAATGTAATTGTAATTTATGTAATTTACCCTTGCTCCCCATGCCCTCCAGCCACTCGATTATATGCAGTTAAGAAATAGGTGGGTTTTGGGTTTTTGTTTTTTCTTTTGTTTATTTGGGTTTTTGTGGTTTCTTCTTTGAAGAACCTTCAAATCACTGAAACTTTAACTTTTTAACACCTATGATGTCTTTATAGTACACAACTGCTTGAGAAAGTGTCAAACCTTTAATTGCTCCTTAAGACCACAATTAGATGTGCGCGAGTTTGGTTTTTTTAGTGACAAAGCAAAAAAATGCTAGTTTGGACAAAAAAACCCAACCCACACAGCTGAATATAGACTATTACTCCAAATGAAATGCTGAAATAACATAGGAAAGCAGTTCAGCCCCTCTTCAAATGCAGAAACCTTTTTTTAAAAGTGAACCATCTAAATGGTTTTAGATGCTACTTTCCATCAGCTATTCATAAAAAGAGCTACAAAAAAGAGAGAATTACAAGAACAAACTCATTGGTATCACATCTACAAATGTAGTAGGAGAAAAAGTTTAACAACATTTAACATAACACTCTAAAGAATACAGGAACCTTTGTTTTGTAAAGCTCAAGTTCATTATCTGTTATCCTCCATGGTTCATCCTCCTTCATTTTGTCTGCAAATTCTTGTTCTTTATCATCTTCATGAAGTCGGAAGGGCTCTATCATTTCTTCAAAAGTTGCAATACTGGAATGATAAAGTGAACAGCCATATTAGAACAGATATGGAAGTCTACATGTCAGCAATTTCCTGGTATCAGAAAGTAAGTTTTGTTACCATGTAAAAATAAAGTGAACTGATTTTCTTTTTTTTCACTGCCAGTTGCAGTTAGAACATCAAATCAGCTATTTTTATGCACAGACAAAATTCAACAAACAATCTGGGACATCTGTAGGAGTTTTCACTGTTCATCATGCAACTAAATGTAAAGTTTTAGCCAGTGCAATAAAAAAAACGCAAACCAAACCACAAACAACTTTTGCTAGGGTTTTACTATAACTGTTGGAAAGCTGAAGAGTACTACCTTAGAAAACGTATAGTAATTAACAGTAGCGTCTTCAGAATTAAATTTGAAAGAGAAGGAGTTTACATGTCCCACTAAAAATATAGCTATCAAATCTCATGTTAGTGCCATTAAGATTCTGGGTTTGATATTTTTATTTTACTTCTTTCTAACCTTTCCGATACAGTCTGAGAGCCACTTTCAAGTGCAAATAACCACAGCCATCTTCTTTGGTCTCCCTGCTGCACTTAGTAGAATATGAAGTGTTACTTCGAATTTACTTGAACTTTAGTAACAACTTTGAAAGAAAACCTTCTAAAGACCAAAGAGGCGTTCATCTCTACTAGAAAGAACAGCTTAGATTACCCTACTTTCTCTAGCCATATTAGGATAATCAAACAGCAGGCAAAGGCTGCCACAACTTACAAAAGTAACTCGTTTTTGACTAGACCCAGCATGTCAATTGTGAGAAAAAATAAACAAAATTTTTAAATGCACTTTGATGCTATTTGAATTTTTTTTATAAGATGACAAGCTATTGTCAGTATTCTGTCATTGCAAATTACAATGTGGAAAGTTTAATAAACATTAAAAGTTATCTCTTAGTAGATATTGTAACATCAGTATTAGCTTCCATAGAGTTAAACACTTCCTCCATGCCCATTTTCTAACTGAGGTGTTCCCATTCATCGAGGAAATCGCCACAGTAATAAAAAGCCATCTTTTTTCTATCCTTGGTGATCTTTACTGAAGTTAGTTGATACAATGACTTCACCTTCATTGAAAGGTGATTTATTGTTTTAAGTTGCTTGGTATATTCTATACATTTAAGAAAAGGTTGATTAAAAAGCAGAGTATAGAAAAATTCATATTAGCATGCACCATTTACGTAAGATGCAAATTTGCCTGACATGTCAAATTATTCAGATACACATATATCCATGTAAAAGATACTTCAAAGTACTAGAAACTACTTGAAGGGAAAGAAGGGTAGTATATCTTACACACTTAGTTATAAATCTGTCCTGAAAGCCACCTAAAATTAGTATTTTTTAAACTTGAAATCAGAAATATCACATGTATGATCATTCCTGTGTAAATTAAAACTCCAAGCAATTAAAAAAAAAAAAAGGAAAATAAAGACCACTTAAGGTTTTGCAAGCATTTTTAGATTATTTTTAGAGAAGACTGAAAAACTTTTTAAAGAACACAGACTGGATTTCTTTCTAACTGTACTTTTCTAAATTTTATATTACAGTCTAGAGGCCAGAGATTTAAAAAATACAAAATTTTGTGTTCTTGGATGTAGGAGTTACTGCTTAATTTATTTCCTGCATTTTCCTGAAACACTGCATGTCATAGGAACTACTCTATTAAAACCGGTA
>NW_010191193.1:9090-11743 GCF_000695765.1 Mesitornis unicolor
AGAATTCAACTCATGAACAAGTTGGGTTTTTTGAGACTTACTTTTCTTTCTTTGGCTTAGTATTAATATCACCAAGAACCATAATGTCCGAGAAGTCTATCCGAAATTTGCTGAGCAAAGTAGCCATCCTGTATCAGAAAATCAAGCCAAGGAAAAAAAAACAAACAATGACTTAAATGTGATAGGGGAGAAAAAAAAAAATCAAATTGACCTGGCACATGGCTATAAAATCACAAAATCACAGAATGGTTTGGGTTGGAAGGGATCTTAAAGATCATCCAGTCCAACCCTCCTGCCACGGGCAGGGACACCTCCCACCAGACCAGGTTGCCCAAAGTCCTGTCCAACCTGGCCTTGAACACTTCCAGAGAGGGGGCATCCACAGCTTCCCTGGGCAACCTGTGCCTGTGTCTCACCACCCTCACAGTAAAGAATTTCTTCCTAATATCTAGTCTAAATCTACCCTCTTCCAGTTTAAAACCATTCCCCCTTGTATTGTCACTATCTGCCTTGGTAAAAAGTCCCTCCCCAGCTTTCCTGTAGGATCCCTTCAGGAACTGAAGGCTGCAATAAAGTCTCCCTGGAGCCTTCTCTTCTCCAAGCTGGGGAAAAAACAAAAGCAAACCAAAACAAGAACAAGATGTTTTTGAAAGAAATAAAAAACAAACAAAAAAACCAAATAAAATGAACAACCCAAACCATTCTAAAATAAGAGATCTCCCTTAAAAAAAGCCTTGGAAAATATTTGAAAAAGAAAATGTTAATGTCAGACAATGATGCAGAAACATAACTTGAGATATCTCATCCTAAATGATCTGGGGGAAATGGAACTTTTTTGAAGAAAGTGAACAGAGTATGATTACACCTCAAACAAAGAACAACTGAAAGAAGGCTACTAAGAAGAAAACGTCATCTACTATGTATCATGCTCTATTAGTGTTTGAAATGAAAATTTTAACAGTAAACTTACGCTCTTCTGTCATGATCAATCCTGTTTATTTTTCCACCAATGAACACTCTGATCTTACAGTCTTTCCACTTCTTCTTGGTTGTAATAAGATAAGGAATCAACAGTGTCAAACCTGCATTTTGACCAGAATTTGGGAATGACTCAGAAAATGCAGCATTGTGTTAAGAGTTTAACAGTACAAATCTGTAATCTATATATGAACTGACTGAGAGAAACTATTAGAAATTAACTCAAAATCATGTCAATTTTTTTTCCAACATTTATTTTTCAAGTATAAAGCACATTACCTCCATCATCAAAGAGCCACCAGACATCAATATTGCTTTTGCCTTGTTTCTTCTGAAACTGAGTACTAGCATCAAGAAGTCTTTGGTCAGCCAAGTTTAAAGGAGAAGATGGGCTCTTTGAATCTGGAAAAAAGTATGACAAAATTTCATTCTTGAAGTGTTCTGGTTAATCACCCTGAAATTAATCAAATGCAAATTCTTAACATTTTGTGGTATCTCTAAGTTTAAATACAAATTGTTTCTTACTCCCCAACCCATAAGTGGATATATACTGAGCTACATTTATGGAGTCTGCAAACTTGTAACTTTGGCAGTTAAAAGATTTAAATCCTCAAAGTAATTTAGCAAACATTGGCCAAAAAAGGGATCTGTAAGATCTTCATACAGACATTTGCCCAGACAAAGTAAATAACCTTGCATACATACTTCAGAGTATTAGGTCATGCACTGTTCCTACTTCTTGCATGCGACCAAACTTCCCTAAAAACTTTACAGGTAAATACTACATCGGAAGCACTTTTATTCTTTCTTAAATCTACTTTTATTTAAGCATGTGGTGAAAATAAAAGCTAGTTCTGTGTCCATCTTTTGCAACAAGTACATGTGCAAGGCTCTGAAGCACATACAGACTATTTTGTGTAATGTTATTGTATTTGCTGAGAACAATACAAGAACTGCACTTTCAATGAGATCAATACAGGTAAATATAATTTTTTAAAACTATAGAAAAAACCTAACTTCTTTCTCTTAATTAAAACCTCCGTTTGAAAAAAAGCCAAGAGTTTAATGTTCATATCCGTTCTTATTTTATTAGAAGTCTTAAAATTCAGAGTACATCTGCGACTGATTTGCAGTAATATACTATTATACAGCATACTGGGACTTCTTCCAAACAGCTATTTTGTGCTTCAAGATGTAATCTCACTTACCATTATTAAAACACAATAGCTTCTAACTGTTGAAATTATGAGGAAAATGTCAAAAAAGTTATATGAATCTTAGTTAAGGAAAAAATATTTGTGTAACTCATAACTCAAAAAAAGTCTGAAATAAACCAGGAAGTGAAAATGGCTCAATCAATCTCTCAAAACGCTGTTTAGTTGAGGGTCTACATTGCATTATTTCAGATGTTCATCTCACTGAGTGCCTACATTATGCCTTAATTTGCAAGCTATTGAACATTTCCAAACAATAGAGCAGCAACTATGCTTTAAAAGATCTACCGAATAGACTGAGGGAGCACTTCCACTATATCATTAGATAATACTTCTCTTACTCCTAAATCAAGTAAGTACCCAGACAGATACCTGAGACACAGAACTAAGCAAGCTCCTGAACACATTTCAAACGTTGCTTAAGAAGTATATTAAAAAAAAATAAATATATATATATATCT
>NW_010191194.1:0-1211 GCF_000695765.1 Mesitornis unicolor
GACACAGGGATGGAGGAGCCTCTTTTGGGGGGAAATGGGGACCCTTTTTGGGGGACACGGGAGCATTTTAGAGGGCGGACACAGGCACCTTTTTGGGGGGATATGGGGACCTTTTGGGGGGACATTGGGATCTTTTTGGGGGGGTCACAGAGAGCTCCTTGGTGGGGATATGGGGATCTTTTTTGGGGGGGACATAGGGACATTTTTGGGGGGATATGGGGACTGTTTTTTGGGAGGAAAAGAAATGGGGACTGTTTTTTGGAGGGACACCGGGATCTTCTCTGGGGGATATAAGAACTTTTTTGGGGCAACTTGGGGACCTTTTTTGGAGGGGATATGGGGGCTTTTTGGGGGCAACACAGGGATCGTTTTGGGGGGACGCAGGGACCTTTTTTGGGGTAATGTGGGGACTTTTCTGGGGATTATGGGGTTTTTTGGGGGGATATTGAGACTTTTTTTCAGGGGACATTGGGACATTTTTTGGGGGGGGAATTGAGGACCTTTGAGGGGGACACAAGGACTTTTTTGGGGGGATGTGAGGACTTTTGGGGGTGGAAATGGGGACTTTATTTGGGGAATATGGGGACCTCTTTTGGGAGGAAATGAGGACGTTTTTGGGGGGCACACGGGGACCTTCCTGGGGGGAATGCAGCGATTTTGGAGGGGACATTGGGACCTTTTTTGGGGACACACAGAGACCTTTTTTTGGAGGAGGACGACACAGGAACATGGGGATCTTTTTGGGGAGGACACAGGGACATGGAGCCCTCCCTGTGCAGGGGGGGCATTGGGACCCAGGGCCCTTCCTGGATTGCAGGGGAGGGGGCACCCAAACACGGGGCCCGTTTGGGGTTGAAAAAAAGCAGAAAAGAGACAATTTCAGAAGCTTTTTGTTGCGTTTTCCCCACCACAGCCAAGAAGTTTGCGGAGCTGCAGGGCCGCAAGGAGCCCCCTGCCCGCAAGGAGAAGCCCCCCCGTGAGGAGAAGGAGAAGGAAAAGGAGAAGCCCCCCCGGCGCGAGGAGAAGGAGAAGGAGAAGCCCCCCAAGGCGCAGCCCGAGGAGGAGCTGGACGAGTGCGAGCAGGCGCTGGCGGCCGAGCCCAAGGCCAAGGACCCCTTCGCTCACCTGCCCAAGAGGTGGGGGAATTAACGCCTGGGGGGGTAATTAGCATCGTGGGGGGGGTGATTAGTACCTGGGGAGGGTAATTGTTA
>NW_010191195.1:0-267 GCF_000695765.1 Mesitornis unicolor
GCCCTTGACGTTTTTGGGCTGGAAGAGGGGCTGCTCCAGGGGCATGGCACTCATGCAATCTGCGGGGTTGCAGTGTCCCGTCTTTCCTGGCTGCCCTGTAGCCCCTGGGGGGCCAGGGATGCCCGGGATGCCCTGCTGTCCCACTGGGCCTGGGGGGCCCATCTTCCCATAGCCTGGTGGCCCCTGGGGACCTGGAAAAGATGGAGAGAAAGAGGGAAGTGGGAGAGTGTGGGGCTGGCGGCGAGCCCCAGCATGGGACTGTGGGGC
>NW_010191195.1:315-694 GCF_000695765.1 Mesitornis unicolor
CCTGGGGCTCCGGGGGGGGCGCTGTCCCCCCTCATCCCCATTCCTTTCTCGCCTTTCTCTCCTTTGGCGCCTGGCTCACCTGGAGGTGGATGGAGAGGGGTGAGGCCACGGCACAACCGCCATGCTGGGGGATACTGGGAATGCCTGGGGGATACTGGGAATGCCTGGGGGAGCAGCACCTACCCCTCATGCCCGGCACTCCCTGCCGCCCCTCTCTGCCGATCTGCCCCGGCATCCCTGGCGAGCCAGGGGGTCCTGGCCGGCCGGGGATCCCATCCTTGCCCGGGGGACCAGGTCTGCCTGGGGATGCCACCATCTCCACCGGGAAGTGCAGCCGGGAGGTGTAGTATGCCATGCGCTCTGTGGGGAGAGGCGGCCG
>NW_010191195.1:721-997 GCF_000695765.1 Mesitornis unicolor
ACCGGCCCTCAGCCCCGCCACCCCATTACCATCAAACATCTTGTTCAGCTCCTGCCGGATGAACCTCTTGATCTCATCGTAATTCACCACATCTCCCTGAGAGTACACAGAGGGGCCATCATCACCAGGCCCCACATGGACATCGGGTCCCGTGCCCCAGCTCCCCCTCTTTACCATCATCCCTGGCGGTCCCGGCAACCCAGGGCTGCCCGCAGGTCCCGGTGAGCCCGGGGGACCCCTCTCTCCTGCGGGTCCCCGTGGCCCCACAAGGCCCAT
>NW_010191195.1:1392-1657 GCF_000695765.1 Mesitornis unicolor
AGTGGGGCAGTGTAAGACAGTGACTAGCGTGGTGGCATCCCTGACATCCCCAACACTCTGGGGGTCCAGGGCTCTGTGCCATCCCTTGTGCCCCGCTGCACTCACCGGTGGTCCCGGGTGGCCCGGGGGTCCTGGCTGTCCTGGCATCCCTGGCAGCCCTCGCTCCCCCGCAGAGCCCCGCTCGCCCTTCAGCCCCTGTGGAGACACAGGAGGGAGCCCAGAGCATCGGAGTCAGCGCAGGATGGGGATGGTGACCCCCAAACCC
>NW_010191195.1:1932-2336 GCF_000695765.1 Mesitornis unicolor
GCAGCGTGATGAGGGGCGTTGTGGGGTCCATGGGGCTGGGGGCTCCTGTCCCCACCCACGCCCCTGCTCACCTCTGCTCCTGGCCGGCCCGTGCTCCCCGGGGGGCCGGGTTTGCCACAGTCACCCTAAAAGGAGGAAGGGACACCATGGGCAGTGCATGGAGACCCTGGCCCAGGACCGAGGTCCCTGGGGATGTCACCGAGTGTCCCCCAGTGCCACCATCACTCACCTTGGGTCCCGGCAGACCTGGGTGCCCCGTCTTCCCCTTGAAGCCCTGGAGGGAGGAAAGAGCTGGGTGGGGGTCTCAGCTCCCATGACCAGACCAAGGCAGGCGACCCCAACCCAGGTCCCTGCTGGGGACTCCAAACTGCAGCACTGGGCTGGGGGGGATGCCCACCCACCCA
>NW_010191196.1:0-257 GCF_000695765.1 Mesitornis unicolor
ACCCCACCCCAACCCCCCGCATCTGGAATCCGCAATCAAGAGCCCAATTTTGTCATTTGGAAACACTAATTATCTAATCACGCCGCGCTGCAGAGCGTACTTGTCTGCCCAATTAGCTAGGACAATTATTAAAATTCGGAGGCCTAATTATGTCTCAATTTAATGCTGGCAAACTCGCGCGTAGAGCAGTAATTAAAATCCTCTCCTTGGCTCTGCCTTTAGGGCAGCGGCTGACGGGGACCTGTCAGGGGCTGAGC
>NW_010191196.1:288-19697 GCF_000695765.1 Mesitornis unicolor
CGAAGCAGCCAAGCGGAGTGTGCGACATGACCCCGCATTGTTAAGTGTGTCAACATATTAACCTGAATTCCCTTCAGCCCCCGTAATCACATTTGGTAGGAGGAAGAAAAGGGGCTAAAACATGAAGCATTTTATTAAAAAAACATAAATTCTTTTTAATTAATGCTGTAAGAGATCTGACGCAGTTTGAGCTACCAAGTGCTGCGAGTCATATAAGGCTGGTGCTTCTAATTACCAGTCAAGGAAGGTTTGCTCTTCTCTGGTAAAAAGACTTCCCTCTTCTCTCATGTAAAGAAAATGATCTTTCTTTTGGGTAGTGTGTTTTTTAAAACCCAGCTAGTTGGCTTCCAGTGATAAAGTTGATTACCAGTTTTTTGTTTGATGATGGAACACAAGTGAATATTGACTTCTGCGAGAATCAAACACACCACCGGAGGCGTAAATAAAACGGTCAGGATTTAACACTTGAAAGAAGTTAATAAAGTTGAAAATTAAAAATCATAATATTGGGATAATTTCTAAATATTTATTTTTTGCACAGCTCTCAAGTTTGATAGGAAGTCAGTGGTGAAACACAGACAGACAAGATTTGGCGTTAACCTTGCCCCGTGTGGCTCAGTCTTCTGCCATGGACGAGGAGCCTCTGAGCCCAGCATCCCCCAATGACAGCCACCACAGAAGGACTGGCCCCACTGGCCTTGCCAGCAGAAGTATTCCCCTTTAGCACATCCCTTTTTGGCTGGAAAAACACCGCACTGAGGAAGGTGACTCCTTCATCTCCAGTTAGGGAGTCCTCTGGGGTTTGGGACTATGGAAGCTAACCTTAATTCCCAGAGCAGGGAAGGCCTGCCTGCTTCTGGCACAGAGGGGCTGCTTCTCCCTCTGTGCATGCCCTACATCTTGGAAATGGCCCCGCTCCCGGTCTCCTCGGATGGCAAACCCAAGTGCAAATCTGTGTTCTGGCTTGTTCCAGGGGCTGTCAGCGTGTTTCCCTCTTGTCAGCAGCAATTGACTGGTCAGGTTCACCCGTGTACAGCGATTGTAACAGCTCATTGACAGACCAGTGACCCAGCCGGACCCGATAATGGAAAACTATTGATTTCTGCAGGCTCAGCAGATCTAAAATGAATGCCCAATATAATGTCATCAGCTGCCTTGGACTCTGATAAAGAGACAAAGTATCAAAGATGTGCTGCCTATCCTGACAATTTGCTTGGAAAAAAAGTACAGGATACAAACAACCAACCAAGTGGCCTTTCTCAGTTTTTCCCCTAATAACCAACGAGCAATCAATGCCTGGGTAAATGCTAAGAAACTGCAGCCCAGATGTGGCAGGGATGCCAAGGAGGCCTGTGACAGCCCTTCCAGGTTTGAAAACGCTTGCCACTACAGAAAAACTCTGCAGCCACTTGCAGCCTCTGGAGAGCGGGCAAGCTAGAGGCAAAAAGGCTGCAGGGAAGCGTAACCCAAAGCTGGAACAAGCCCGTGCCACCCGAACTAATCACACACCCTCCTGTGTCACAACAAACGTAGGAGGATGTTTGGTAATAGTGATAAATCCCAGCTAATAAAAAGCCAATACTGCAAGGTGGAAGCTGTCTGGCAGCTCTTAGACAGTTGAGGTGTTCGTGGTGAAAAAAGTACTGCAAGTCCAGCTGAAATTTTGGCAGGGGGGAGATCAATATTTAAGGATTTCCTTTTGGAAAATGTTTAGCTTTGGGAGAAAAAGCAATAGCTCAATGATTGACTTTTTTTTTCTGGTCTCAGGGAGCCAAAGCGTGGGTTGTCCTTCCCATGTGGATCATCCCAGCTGGATAAAGCTGCTGTCGCTCACATCCCTGTGGCCGACTGACAGCTCAAACCTCACCGGCACTTAGGCATGTCAGGACACCAGCGGGGCGTTTAGGAGTCAGGATCAGACAGATGCTGGCTTTCTATGGGATCTCAAAGGCTTGTGGGAGATGTCTCACTGCGCCCCAAAAACCCCTTCTGTAGGACTTAGATCCTTCTAGAGCGTAACTCCTTCCAGATTAACCAAGTTTCCTTTAAGGAGTGAGAGGAGAAAACAGAGCTACTTACCCTGGCAGATGCCAGCACACATTTAATTCCAGATCTAATACCAGTGGAGATTAGAACAGCTTTGTGATCCCTATGACAAATTTCAAGTGACCTTGGGGAAACATTTCTTTTAATTATGAACAACCGGCCAAAAATACCAGCTCTTCTTGAATGCACTTTCATCTTTTCCAGCCTTCTGCTCAGTGGCTTCTCCCCATCCGTGCCTCCTAGCCCTCACGTCGCTGTTCTGTCCATGACACGCACACATGTATGCGTTGCCTTTGCCTTCCCCTGACAAGAGGCCCGGCTCTGTGATGTGCTACATACACTTGTCAAGAGGAAATGACTGCACGGATTACGTTAACATGCTGCCGCCGAATACACTCTACATACTTGCATTTTCTACACACTTGCCACGGCGCAGCCTTGGCTCCCCCTCCTGCAGACAGCTCCTGAACTCACCTACCTCCACTTGAGCTTCTCCTTCGTCTTCAATTTCCAGATGTTGCTTTCGAGCATTTCTCTTCTTGGCATCCCCTCAGGCCCTGATCCTGTGAGAGTAAGCGCGCTGCACCTGAGGAGTGTTAAGCAAGGCTGTGCAAATTGCTGACTACACTTTGGGGTTTGTTTTTTTTTTGCCTTTTTAACGATCCTTTTGAATTAAATGAAATGTCAACTCTTGCAGCTTTTTGGTTCGTTTATCCAAAACAAACCCCCCAAATATTTTCCATTAGCTAGAATGAGGAGCTGAAATCCCTCCTATCCATCCCACAGAAGAGGTTTTCAGAGCACCAGAACCTCACGGGTGATGCTCAAACCCAAATGTCTCGTCCCTGAGGAGGCAGTTCTCAGTTCTCAGCTCCTCTTCCTGCCCATTTCAGAACCCCAAATCTCGTGTTAAGCCAAGCGCAGATAACATCTGCACGCTACTCCCTCCCTAAGTACAATGAACATGTTCAGGCCTTTGGATAGCGAGCTCCTGAGGCAGGGATTATGCTCTGTAGTATTACTGTTGTCATATTTTCCCTGTTGTAATGTTCCATGTACATTTATGTCATTTATAAAATACAATTAACAGACATATTGGAATCCACAATGGCCCAAAGAAGGGAATAATAGAAGTGGAGTAACCATGTACATTTGCTTCCTACAACTCTGCTGGCTGTGGTGACCCACTCCCAACCAGCAGATGAGCAGTGAAAAATGAAACACAATCCTGAATATTTAAAAAGTATGGCAAAGCTGTCCATGGTTCCCTTAGCAGAGACTTCACAAGGGGGCTCAGCTTCTCTGTGCCTGCAGATGCTGAGCCCCTCTGTCCTCACCCACACCACAAGAGCTAAGGCTTAGCACTGTGACCACCTGCTGGCTCATCCAGCCACCAAGAAAACACCCAAACACAGTAATCCAAAACGAGCAAGGCCTGTACCAAGTTGTTACCCTTCCCTGAGAAAGGCCACCCTGACTTGTACCTGACCACGCTTCCCAGAGATGCTCACTGTGGGACCAGTTGCCCCTTGTTTTCAATAAAAGGCATCAGTGGAATATAGACTGCCAGTTTTTTACTGTAAATCAATGTAAATACATATTTTATAGTGTTCAATAAGGTGTCCACATACCTGTCTACTCTCAGGTCTGGGCCTATTGTACCGCTCCAGTGAGCCCTGCTGTACTGGGAGTTACTGTCACCGGGAGGATCACGGCCCATCAGTATGGGCTGAGATTTTGTAGGCAACGTTCCTCTGACAAAGCTCTAATTGTGGGTTTTAACTTATACAAATAGGTTTGGACTAATAACGGATTCTGCTATAAAGCAACTAAAGTGAGCAAAAAGGTATTATTTCAATCTGAAATAATATTTTCCAGTTTTCTTTGCTGAAACAAAACAAATCTCAGAAATTTCGCAGTGGGGAAAGGGCTTTGTTTCAGCCCAAATACTTCATTTCGGGCACTTGCGACAGAAAAAAGATAACCCAGACCCCACAAAGGAAATAAGAGGTTGGATTCACCACAGCTGCTGTCATTCCCTTTTTATCCACTAACCCAGTAATTAGGGCAGTGACCCAGGATGTGGGAGATCCGTGTTCAATCCCTTCTCTGCCTGAAGGGATTTGAACCTCCATCTCTCATCTTGGAGGAGAGCACCGCAGCCGCGGTGCCGGAGGGGACCCTTCTCTGCTGTCTCCTTTCGGCTCCATCCCTCTCAGCCAGGTGCTTCGTGTTGGGTGGGCATCACGCATGGTTTGGGTGTCCCACGTCACCCGAGCAAACCCAGCTCCCGGGGCACAGCCGTACCCCTCTACCTCAGCCCACCTTGGCAGAGTTTCGCTAGGTTGGATGGCTCTTGGGTACGCAACACCAAAATCTTCAAGATATGCCCATAACCAGATTATGGAGCTGACCCCAGGTTTGGGTATTGATCCCCTAAGGCAGAACGTGAGTCCTCCTTCCTATACACACCATAATGCCAAGGTTTTTCCCCAGTGAATAAGCAATATGCTAAAAAAAACCAACAAAAAAGGATCTAGTTCAGATAAATACCATATTTCTCTAAGCCTAAACCTCTTCCCACTTTTCTAACCACACTTTGCTACAATTTTCAATTAATCCCCTCATCAATATTTTCATTACTGTAAATTGACAATGATGTTAGGAAGGACTGATGTTAAGAAGGGTTTCCTAATACGAACTTATTACTTTCTTATTATTTTTTTGGGGTACCTTTTAACCATAATTAGTTTCACAAGCAGCTTAGACCAGCGCAGGAATTAGTTGTACAATAATGAGTATAAAACCGAATACGTCAAATGTTCAACCTTACTCATAGCTTTGCAAGGATGCTTTGCCCACAGTAACCCACGTGCATCATTTTCCTATCACCAGTCAGATCTGCTAAAGTCCTGGTTTTTAATTCAGAGAATTTGGCATCTCAATGCTACATTTTCGCCAATTTAAAAATGATCTCCATCGTTCTAGTAGCGTTATTTGAAATTATTTTCTGACACACATTTCTACTGGAAAGGGTGTCCTCTATTCAGTTTTTGCTCTACTGTTTCTAGAAGGTAAATAAATTATCTGGCACTTCTTGGGAGCAGACTTTGATTACCGAGAAGTCCGTCATTTCTCGGTATTTGATAACCTTTTATTCGGGCTGGCCTCTGGGGACTCTCCAGACAAGTGGCCACATGAAGTCACAGTCAGAGGAGAGGATTCACCTGTCCAAGTGTGAGAAGGACTCCTTTGTAATGAACATTAAAAAAACCCCCTCTACTTTCATCTTGCTTTAAGAGCCTCTAGCACTGCATATTTACGGAATAATAAAACAGAGCTTCAGGCCTTTTCTTCTCATACATCAGTAACAGGATTCTCATACCACGCTTATATGCTCTGTACACTACATAATTTACTGTATGTCGCTCCTCATAGATAATAGTCTCAAATACACTAAATGAAATAAATCTTCTGATGCTGTTCTTGCACAAGAATTAAATCATGGCACAGAACTGGCTGAGAATAACCCTGTGACAACTTCTGTCCCCTCCTCCCCCATGAGGGAACCAGCGTTAACTTGTGCAGCTCGTTTGGTGTTGCCCAGTACAAAGCATCACTCTGATTTTTACTATTTATTTGTATACCAAGAAGAAGCTTCGGATGAAATCCCCGGTACCAAAAGCTGTGCAGATACAAAACCAGGATGCTTCCCTTCTCAAAGAGCTCATGCTCCAAAGCGCTGGTGCAGACAGGGGGTGGGAGGAAGGAGCAGTTTGCAAGCACGGTCATCACAGAGCCATCACAGACGAGGGGAAACCACTGCTTCCAGAATTAACTTGGTCTCTCCCGATTTTAGAAAGGGTAAGAAACTGTGGAGTTACGAGGGTTAGAAATGAAGACCGCGAATGAATGGCTTATTCTGGGGAGTAACAAGAATGGCAGCCCATATCAAGGTACCCTTAGACCTTCACCTTCGAAGTCATAAACATCTGGGGTTTTTACACCCACTTAAACCAGTGGGAAAATGCTACTGCAAATTATCTGCATTGCATGTGCATGTGTGTATATATATGTGTGTGTATATATATGTGTGTATGTATATATATGTGTGTGTGTATATATATATGCTCATTGTTTCATTTAATTTTGGTATCAATCAAAAATACATTAAATGGTACAGAAAAAGTAACAGCCTTTCTTCTCATGGTATTTTTGAAGCTGAAATTGTGCAAGGGATTAAACCCCTCCCCCAAAAAATCTGAAATTGTGATTTTTGAGTCATATGGAGAGATATTTTTTTTTTTGTGATGAAGGTCCACAGCGATTGCAAACACTGAAGGAAACCACAGCAGCTCAGGTCCCCAGAGGTGCCCCCCTCTACCTCCCTATGGCCCAGGGAATGCTGGGCAGCATCCTTGGAGCAGGGCTGGTGCTGTGCTACGAGCTGCCCACGGCAACAGACCCAGAAAGGATGGGAAACCCCACTCATCCCCTTCCCTCAGTTATCCCAGATGCAGTTTGGATGTGATTCGGGATGGTGGCCGAGGAGTCCACCCAGAGAATCACAGGCAGTGCCTCAGTGTGATCCTACTGGTGTCCTGCTTTGAAGTGAGGGGTAAAACGTTAACGCTTCCAGTGGCCAGTGACAACCCCTGCTAAGAACTCCCTTGTTCCTAGCCCCATATGGGGCACTCCTAATTTAGACTCCCTTGGAGCACCAGATGCTCTAATTACACCACCCTGGTCTTCCACAAGGTGTATTAGATAACAATAACCTGTAACACTGACAAGTATTACTTTTAATCACATCCACGATTGTTTCATTTTAAGGCTGAAGAACCCTTTCCAGCAAGCCCATTTTACGTTTTTACACGACCCAAGAGCCTCAGCGAGGAATTCCTGAGATAACATTCACTCGTATCTGGTTATAAAAACTCGCAGGCACATAAGGCCATGAACATTTCTCGCCCATCTGCTCCATCAATTTTTCTGTAAGGCTCATTGCAGAACGCAGTAAATGAATTAGAGGTGGTCAGCTCTCGCTGTCTGGTTTTGCTGCAGTTGTTGCTCCATGTGTTGCAGACAGAGCCTGTACCTGCCTGATACGGCCTCTGTCCCAGCAAAACCGCGAGGCACAGCATCTGAGTGACTGCATCTGCATCATCTGATAAGTAATTAATGAGTCATTAATTAACGAGCCATTTATCCTGCTCATACACAGGTGCTGGAAAGGACCTTCAGGTCTGCAAGTTATTGGATTGTAATAGTATAGGAAAAAAGATGCTTTTCTCTCAGTCCTGATGAGATGTTTTTAAACACAGTCCAGGACAAGTAGAAACCCAATGCCCTGGAGACTGAGTACCCAGCACCAACAATTTTACAGATTACCCTTTTTTGTTCTCACAATTGATATTTGTATCACTGCCTGCCTCCATCCTCTTGCAGTTCAAAGAAAACTTCTGAAAAGCAGTTCTCATCCAACTTTCTTGAAGGACAGTAACACCCAACGTGATGGGCGGCTCTTCAGAAACAACATCTCGGCAGCACACACAGGCATGAGGCAGTATCTCCATCAGCTAAAACAGGTTGTCAGCCCTCTCATTTACTCCAAATCCCACACAGTTGAACTTACAAAGCTCATCTGATTATTCTGCTCACTGCAGAATATTCATTATGCTGGAAAATCCACACATAAAACCAGTGAAACATAGGTTAAAGGAAAAAGCACAACCCAGAATCACAGAATCCCAGAACGTTAGGGATTGGAAGGGACCTCCAAAGCTCATCCAGTCCAATCCCCCTGCCGGAGCAGGAACACCCAGATGAGGTTACACAGGAAGGTGTCCAGGCGGGTTTTGAATGTCTGCAGAGA
This sequence comes from Mesitornis unicolor, assembly GCF_000695765.1. NCBI lineage: Eukaryota > Metazoa > Chordata > Aves > Mesitornithiformes > Mesitornithidae > Mesitornis > Mesitornis unicolor. Next base: position 8,210 of record NW_010191196.1, read on the forward strand.
AGGAGACTCCACAACCTCTCTGGGCAGCCTGGGCCAGGGCTCTGTCACCCTCACTGAGAAGAAGTTTCTTCTCCAATTGAAGTGGAACCTCCTGTGTTCCAGCTTGTGTCTGTAACCCCTTGTCCTATCATTGTTTGTCACCGAGAAGAGCCTGGCTCCATCCTCGTGACACTCACCCTTTCAATATTTATAGACATGAATGAGGTCTACCCTCAGTCTCCTCTTCTGCAAACTAAAGAGCCCCAGCTCCCTCAGCCTTTCCGCATAAGGGAGATGCTCCACTCCCTTGATCATCTTTGTAGCCCTACGCTGGACTCTCTCCAGCAGTTCCTGTCCTTCTTGAACTGAGGGGCCCAGAACTGGGCCAGATGCGGTCTCAAATGAGGAAAACAAGCTCACATTCTGAGCAGCAGCACGGCCGCCCATTAAACTCCAGCAGGGTGCTTCAGAATAGCTCATTTCACAAGTGGGATCTGGGGCAAAAAGAGGAGGATGAACAAGATGATGTACCTGCTGCTCCACGAGCATCGCTGGTCCTGGAGAATTTCAGGTCCTTGTCTGCACCCTGCCTCCTGCTGCTTTAGCACAAGGGAATGGATGAATGCACAGGGAGCCCTTGGTGCAGGTGTCACTGGGTCTTCTGGCCACTGATCCTGTCCCATCAATTCCCTGCCTAAATTTCTCCATCACCAGAATAATCTGTGACCCGTTGCCTTCAGGATTTTCACATGGTGAAAGCGTTTGCTGCATCAGCCCAAGCAGGGCAGAAAACACCTTCTCTTCATTTTGCCTTGCTCATGGTGAGAACAAGAAGCAGAAGTCGACACAAGTGAAATGTATTTGGCTGGAATAACCATCCTTGGTATCAAGTATTTCATAGCAGATCTGAGCTCTTTCCAGAGAGCTCCAACACCTACTTTACAGACATATTTGGGCATTCCTCCCTGGGCAGTTGAAATGTTACGTTTTTTGCAGCTCCTGTGTCTCATTTGCCTTTAAATTGTGCCTTTTGCCCCTGTTGTTTGTCCTTCATTTGGGCAAACAACCTGAAATCCACCTACTTTCTGGAAAAAAAACAACCCACAACGATTTAATTTCAATGTTTAAATTGACATTCAAAATATTTAACTTACAGAAACTGTTATTTCTGTCAAGTATCCAGTTATTTGTTTGCTCCACAGCTGCCCTGCCTGCTGTTAGCAAGGGTCTCTTGGCTCCAGCGTAAGGTAAATAAACCCATTTTGCTTTAAAGGTCAGCAACACGCGCCCGTGCCAGATTTGGGGAACGTTTAGTAGATGGAACAGGCAGTTCAGAAGTGGAAGCAAGGCCCCGCACTGATGAGAAGAAACCAGGCAATTAGCAAAAAAAAAGAGAGTTCAAACACAGGCAACAGGAAAATCAGTGCCTTTTAAAAGGAATTAAAAGCAGCAGCACTCTGCCAAATGGAAGCTGTGGAGAAAGCAAGCCCAGCTCACGTGCGCTTCCCTTCCCATCACCGGGCTTTTGTAGCTGCGGATGCACGTCCCACCTTCACCAACCTCCTCGAGCAAGAGGTGGATGCTCCTGCACAGCCCCTGCCGCCCAGCACGCACCTTTCCCACCGCGCCAAGGAGAAGCGCGGAGGAGATTTACAGCCACGCGTCCACCGTGCACCGCATCTTTCTTTGTGATCTCCTGGAAATGAAATACTCCCACACGAGGCGAAACTGGGGCCGTGTTCAAGCTTTTGTTCCGAGAAGGGGCCGTGCCTACGTTGAAGCAAATCTGGCGTGTCCCACCGGGCGCCGCGTCCCTCGCTGCGCCGCGCTCCAGATGGCAGAAGCCTCTTGCAGGGATACATCTCTATAGAGGAGGACGTCGCGCTGTACCGGGTGACCAGGCTGTCACCAAATGCAGCTCCGTCACGGTATTTAAATCACATTAAAGCTCTCTTTTATTACATACCCCCTCGTGATTTTGCCTGGCTACATTCTAATTACCAGCCTTGCTGCAGCACACGCGGCTTCCACTGCTCACTGCTCCCTCTTGTTTTATGGGAAATTACTTATCTCGCACAATCCTCATGGAAATACTGCCGTGAGATGACTGTGTTCCTTTTGGTCTCACTTTTCCCATTCTGTCACATCAGTCCTTTATTGTGTGGAAGAGGGACAACAAAATATTCAGGTTTACATGTGTTTTTAGAAGCAGCAGGTACACCTCTTAAGGCTCCCCAAAGCAGTTTAATCACTTTTGCTAATGCCTGATCTTGAAGTATCTCTCTGTTTTTCCATGTCAGATGTCAGCTGCGCCCGTTTTTCAAACATTTTGCATTTCTTATTCTCCAATTAACTTCTCAAACAGAGCATTTTAAAGGAGGTGCATTTCCCTAACTTCTGGTGATTGCACAATTTTTTCCCCGAGCGCTTTCTTCTTCAGGAGGAGGCCCAATTGCTCTCTCCTACCCAATTAGCTGGCAGCACTAATCAGGTCTGAGTCCATGTGCACTCCAATGGAGAACCCGACGTTCAGGAAAGCTTCAGGACTAGGACCCAGCTTTGTTTCGTGTGTCTGCAGCACCAGCGCTGCCCTTGGCCATGGCTTTGCCATCCTCCGTGTTCCAGCTCTGGCACTAACACAGGGGTTTCACATTGCCTGCCTGCTTCCACAGCTTCCCTCTTGAGGAAGATCAAAACCATCCTGACTCTCAAACAGTGCGGTGAAAAGCTATGTTTATACTTATGATTTCATTTGATCTAGTTCCTAGGTACAGGACTGGAGATGGGCCTTGTTAACCTGTGCAGGCAGAGACCACCTTTGGGGTGGGAAAGTAGCTCAGAGCTGCAGGGTATCACAGAATCCCAGAACGTTAGGGGTTGGAAGGGACCTCCAAAGCTCATCCAGTCCAATCCCCCTGCCGGAGCAGGAACACCCAAATGAGGTTACATAGGAAGGCGTCCAGGCGGGTTTTGAATGTCTGCAGAGAAGGAGACTCCACAACCTCTCTGGGCAGCCTGGGCCAGGGCTCTGTCACCCTCACTGAGAAGAAGTTTCTTCTCCAATTGAAGTGGAACCTCCTGTGTTCCAGTTTGTGTCCGTTACCCCTTGTCCTATCATTGTTTGTCACCGAGAAGAGCCTGGCTCCATCCTCGTGACACTCACCCTTTCAATATTTATAAACATGAATGAGGTCTCCCCTCAGTCTCCTCTTCTGCAAACTAAAGAGCCCCAGCTCCCTCAGCCGCTCCTCAGAAGGGAGATGCTCCACTCCCTTGATCATCTTTGTAGCCCTACGCTGGACTCTCTCCAGCAGTTCCTGTCCTTCTTGAACTGAGGGCCCAGAACTGGATGCAATATTCCAGATGCGGTCTCACCAGGGCAGAGTAGAGGGTAAGAAATCTTTGCAAGTCTGGAATTAACACCAGATTTTAACGAGAGCCTCTCTAGTTAAAAACGACACAACTAACACTCATCTGGGGGCAGGGGAAAGACCAAGAGAGAAAATACAAGCAGGGAAAGGTAAAGAAGTACGGAAAGCGCTCAGATTTTCTCTGATGATAAATGAGCCACCCGGAGAGCAGCGAATACGAACATGGGCTGTGGGCAGCACGTGCTGCTGTTTATGGGTTGCTGGAGCAGGAGGAGGTTGAAGCTCTAAACACATCTGGTTTAGTTTTTCAGTACCTGCTCTGGTTTTAGTTTGGTCCCAAACTGCTCAGAGCTTTCTCTCTGTGCACAGTAATGACAGCGACAGCAGAACAGATTTGCCAGCTTTGGTCAAATCCCTCCAAGACAGCGAGCTGAAATAAAGCAACTAAATTCAAAATCAGGCCTGACTCTGCTTGAGGATGGGGAGCTCCCATCGGCCACTCAGGGGGCTCTCCGAAACCAGGACGCTAGCAAAATGCCGAGCACAGGGTAGCCAGGAGTGACATTTGCAGTCTGTAAGGGTAGGGAGGACATCTGCAATCTGGAAGACGACAGCAAGAGAGGCACCTACTGCTTCAAAAGAGGGAAATAAATAAGCTGTGTCCACTGTGAATCTGGCTGCTACAGAGAGGTTGTGGAGTCTCCTTGTGTGGAGACACCCAAAGCCCTGGCCGTGTTCCTGTGTGACTGCTCTGGTGATCCTGCTCTGGCAGGGGTTGCACTGGGGGAGCTTTCCGGGGCCCTTCCAGCTCCTCATGTTCTTTGACACACATCTCAAGAGCAGATACTCCTGTGTAACTCACCCGCTGCTCTCAGTTGCAGGAAATCACGGAAGCCTGCCTGGGTGGTTTGCTGCTGACAGTGGGGTTGTGCTCAGATACTCTTGGCACATCTCTACATCTAATGCTGAAAGCACAGTTTAATTTCCTAAGAATTTTGTGCTATTGCATTCATCTTTTAGTAGTAAACAGGACGGGATTCTTATCTCCAGCATGTTTACACCAGTTTTTAATAGATACCCCTGTGTCACTTTGCTCAAAGGAGCTTAACCAGCTGCTTGTTGACAAAAATCATTCAAGCAAATGCTTCCTTTTCTAAATATGGTTTAGGAAAGGCTGTCAGGAAAAGAAAACAGCAAAAGCCAGTAATCCACCTCCATGCAGACAAAACCAGAAGGTGTTCCCTTTCCCAGATGGGCTCACACCACGCCAGGTAACTCATGAGGCTACAGCAGAGCCAGCTCCAGAGTCCTGGGTTGCAACCAACTTGGGCATAACTTGGCATTTTTGTCCTGTAATTTCTCTTCCAAAGTCACTTTAAAACCTAAACATCTCCTCCTCTCCCCATCACTTAGGTACAGACAGCTACAGACTGTCTCTGTATGAAGTAAATCAGAAATCAGGCCACTAGCTATGCTTTTACGAGTGCTCAGCAATACTTTGTGTTCACGGCGATACAGCTTGTAGGACTTTCCCCTCCAAAAAAAGCTTCATCACTGGTAGCCAGTGGTAAAATAAAGTCCTAAAGAACAAGAGAGATGAAAAATCAAGAAGAAAAAGCAAATGTGGATATAAGCAAACATTGAGGAAAGGGAAAACAAGCCAAGCTAGGAATGAGGATAATGGAAACGGTCAGGTTAGCAGCCCAGTGAGACGCGGCTAAGCACCCTCCCCAGATGGGAACCGGGGCCTGGGGGCAAAGCTTGGGGTCCTGGAAGAACACTCACGTTCTGGGTCGGGGTCTTCAGGCGTTCGTTAGCGCTCGTGGTCGGCTGCAGAGAACACCGGGTTTGGGAGCGGAGGCTGTTTCAATGAGAAGAGAATGTCATGAAATGATGGATGCCAAATAGTAAAGAGATTTTTTGGAGGCAGCGAATGGTAATCCCTACACCAACAGAACCTGGAAAATTCCGATTTCAGTACCAAATCTGTGGCTGAGGCCACACATGGGAAGAACGGCTCATGCTCCGTCATGACAGGACCCAGTGTCTATGGGTTTCTACGCAGCACTTAAAAAGCATCAGTAAACATATTCGAGATGGCAAAGGGAATGGGTACAACAGATTTCCAGCACAGGAAATTGGATTTAAAACCTCTTTTCCCTGTCACTGTCTATTTCTTTAACAGTTTGGGGTTACAACTTATTCCTTGACTGTTCAGCTAAGGATAATATTTGCCCTAACCTCCTCTCTGCCAGGAACCCAAACGCACCCCTGAAGATTTGGAGGCACAGCAAACGCAGCCATCAGCTGGATTTCCGAGACTACAAAACAAGTGTCAACCTCAGGCTTATACTGTCTGCCCCTGTTTGCAGCTTCTGCTTCAACCTATGGGCTTTTGTTTGCTTGTTTGTTATTATTTTCCCCCTTCTCCTTTATCCAAATAAGCCTCTTTTCTTTCTCCTACTTTCACACAATTGTTTTTTTTTTCGGGGATGAGACAGATGAAAGAAATATTTCTTGTCAGCAAGACTTGTACCCGAGTGACACACAGCTCCTTATTTGGTTAGAACACAGGTTAATGGTGTTGGAGCTTGCATTCTGCTTTATCAGTCGCTTCTTTGCTGAAGCACAACAGGACCCAGAGCTTCAGCATTCGTTGCTGCAGCAGCGAGGATGGGTTTGGATGTATTCACAGAGAGTCACAAACACAATTCCCAGTTGCTGCTGGCTTAATGATACGAAATCAGATGTTTAATCATGAAGTTTCTGACTAACAGATTTTTTAAGAGTGGTAATTGTATTTAGGAACACTCATCACAAACACCATGTCAGAGTGTTGCATGTTGCAGGTCTCTGACACAAAAGCAGAGAGATCATCACCATCACTTTGTGTGTAAACCTCAGCTGTCACAAGTTAACAGTGTACTTTTGAGTAAAGTATACGACAGAAAGCCCAACAGTGCTGTGATTAATTCAACGTGTGCAGTACAAGCTCTTCGGAAGCTGTGAGAAGGCTCAAGGGCTCCCTTCACCCCCCACTGGACAGTATGAGTCGTGATTTTCAGGACTCTGGGCTCACCGAGGATGCCATTTGCTTGGGTTTTAATTGCAGAGCCTGCACAAGGAAAGTCTTGCAGGGCTTCTATAACAAACTTGGCCTCCACCTAAAGAGGAGCATCCCTACAGGGATGCATTTATTCCCATCTTTATTTCTAGCCAAAACAACAGCACATCCGTCAGTCTGTGGTCAGCAGGCACAACCCAACTCCGTAAGCAGCAGCACAGGACACAGAGCCCTCCAGCTCCCGTCCTGGCACACTGCTGCATTTGCACCAAGGCAACCAAAACTGCTCCCCCAAGGGGAAAGCGCTGCAGCCAGCACTGGCTACTTGGACCACGAGGTTTTTCTACCTGATGCACTTGAGTATTACTAAAGAGTTTCTATGCCAGCTGCCTTACGTTCAAGCCTTAATACGGGAACAGGGCACTGACGTTAACAGGGTTTCCTCCTTTGCAGGACACCCTCTGCCTCACACAGCCACGTTTCAGGGTGGCAGTGCTGGTCTAAGTGACGCACGCTGCGCGGCTCAGCTCGGAGCAATGGGAAGAACACCAAGCAGCCTGCGGTGTGAAAAAGGAACATTTTTATTGCGAGAGATTACAGACCTGGCACTACGGCCAAACGTTTCCATTACATCAAAGTTGCTACCCATGTATCAGGCAACGGCACCTACAAAGCATAGCAGATCAAAGTATCTGAAACCGTAACGCAGTCGGCTTCTTTAAATAAGTACCATCCTATTTTTTTTTTAAACAAAGTCAAAACTATATAAACACTTCTCTTTTTTAAAGATGAAACTGATGTTTAAGTATCCAGGCCATTAACTACTGTGATAAAAAGTGGAAAAGTCTGTTAACCGTAGTGCTCAACTAAACAATTTTCTTCCACAGCCCTTACCATTTAGTTAAGAGCAAGTACTTGTTATTTGCTGTCAAGTTTTCCACATTTATTCAGCCTGCATTTATCTTCTGTAGCTTTCCAGAATCGGGTAGATTTAATGAATAACCCCTCTCTAAAGCATGTAGGATAACCTAGAACCAACAACTGCCCCCAAAAAAGCACTGGTGTCAAAACAGCCTGGCAGAAACGGATGTCCCCATCTCAACCCCGTGACGCTGACCTCCCGAAACTTGGGATGGATCCACTTACCTCAGAGACCTTGGCTGAAAAGGGAGGACTCTGAACAGCTCAAACACGGAAAGTCCGGCCCAGGACATGAACCCCAGCGGTTAAATCCCCATCTTTGGCATGGTCGGTGCTCATGCTCCCTCCTGTGAACTACTGCCCGGGGTGCACTTCTTCTCCCATCCAGAGGACTCAGCAGCTCATTTCCTGACACCGCTGGCTGGGCAAGGGGAGCCCTGAGGAAGAAGTTGGACCTGCAGACAGAGCAGCCCGCCCATGCAATTCACACAACCCCCGTGGAGCAGTACACGGCAAACTGGAGTAAACACCCAGGAATCAACGTGTTATCCACTTGCCTCCACCTCCCATTTTCCACGCACACAGCTTGGCAGCGGCTACCGCAGGCACTTTCAAACTGCCTTTCCAAGGCCCTGCAGAAACCTCTTTTCAAGCAATGCAAACAAGAGCTTTAATTTTTTTAAGATGATTTGAGAATATCACTGGGACCGGGGCACGCAGGCCATCATCTTACAAAACGTGGGGGGTGGTCTCCTACCACTTCTCTAAGCATTCTGGAAATGCCTTTGTAATTTTCCAAAGTGAAGAGAGCTTTAGCAGCAAGCAGGGTAACTCCAGAAACACCCAAGGTTGTGATAAAGAACCAAACTCAATCCAACGTCACGATGCCACTGCAGCCTCTACCCCAAAGGGGTTTCTATGTGCAATTCTGGAAGTCCAGCTCTTCATCACAGGCTGCCGTTGAGCCTTGCGAGCCACACATCTCAGAACACCAGATTCATATAATAAAGAGACTGACTTAATTAACTCTCATCTACCAGGTTATTTAGAGTCTCTATAACTCTGGAAAAGGGGATTTATATCTCCTGGTAGGTAGTGACAGGAGAGCTGTATTTCCAAACAGAAACCAAGCAAACAAGTAGCTCCACTTCAGGACCACAGGCTCAAGAAAACCTAAGGGTACTCTATTATTATGTTTCTTAAAAAATAATGATAATAATAAAATTAATTCACTCTGTATCAATATCATATGCAATTAATTTAATAATCAGACGGGCTCAAGAACATCAGGATATATTTCAAACTGTCTTGTCAAGGACCCAATGCGAGCAGGGCGCACAGCTCAGTGCACCCCTCAGAAATCCTCCCATGGAGAACTGCTGCTCCTAACCAAAAAAATCTCATTTAGAAACCTGCCCAGGCCCAGAGCTCCCTGAAATTCAGACATTTATTTCAGTGTCACACATAGAGCTCGCTATTGGGGTTTAAGAATTAAAAAGAATTAACTAGGTTTTTTAATTATTATTATGAACCTACTATTTTTTTGCTACTGCTAAATTCCGCACGGTATGGCTTCACCTCACAAGAATAATGAACAATACTGGATAAATAGCGTTTGCACTTAATTACTTCATCAGCTAAACAGCCACAAAATAGGGTGCTCTCCAAGCACCTTTTTTTGGTGAGAAGGGTAAACAAGCACTCTATTAAAGCATTATAGACATTCAAGGTGACTCAATCACTTCCCTCAACTCTGTTTCAAGGCATTGCTATAAATCTTCCATTTGCAGAGTAAGAAAAAATCCCACAGCCATTCAAATTGAGAAATGTGTTAGTCTGCATACACGCACTACAACGTCCCACTTGTCTTTCCTAAAATCTCTGAAGTAGTTTTTCCTCCAGCCTTTACATGCATCGATGGAGATTTTCTGGCTTACAATAAGAAAGGGGATAAACTGTGACAATAAAGTTAGCTGTGGCAAAGCGTCACTGATTTCGTGACAGCCCTCACAGAGCTGGGATGGCCTGGGCTCAGGACCCCGGCCTTGGCTCCGTGTTTTCTATTGCACCACAACCTGCACAAACCTGGTGCACGCACAGGAAGACAGACGTTTATATTCACATTTTCCACCAATCAAGTGTTAATGCGTCTGCGAACAAGTCAGTTTATTGCAAGTAAATGTACTTTTTACTTCAGATCATGAGAAGGTTCTAATCTCAAGCACGACAAAATCCATTTCACAAACTTAATTTCACACAATGCAAATAAATGCTTCACATTATAGACATTTAGATTTTCTTTAAACCTTTTTATTTAGAGATTTTTCTGGTAAGGAGATATACCATAGGAAAGCAATTTCACTGGCAGTGAGGTATGTATATACTCTACCAAAATACTCCTCTTGCTTTAACTGCTTTAACTTTATTTACATATAACGAAAATATCAATGCATATCCTTGGCTTAACTACAGTATCTGTTACCCTATATGAGTAAAATGAAATGTTACTTGCATACAAAATTGATTTGTAGAGGAATCTGATTGGATTTAAACAAAAAAAAATGATGTTCTGAAGACAGTTTAAATGAACAAACACAATTTATCATGACCAAGACACCTGCACCATATTTCCATCCTCACAGCACATTTATTTCGGTAATTCTGTAAGTAGGTCCTTAGCATGAGCATAGTGTTACAGTTTTCATACATATAATCACATCCAAAACAAGCTCTAAATTTTAAAGTTGTAAACATTCTCTTCATATGTAGAAACATTTCAATCTGTGTTCGAATTCCCTAATGATAAATCTTTTAAACAGAATTATAAATGAAAAGTCTACTCTAACCGTGTAGTGAGCAATGCTTATTAGTACATTTCTACAGTGTTAAATAAAAGAGGAGAGAGGCAAACTTCTGGAAGCAAGTCAGACTTGGAGTAAATCATCATAAAGAAACAAACTTGTTAACAAAAAGATGCTTCGTAATAAAGAAACTCGGATTGAATCTACTATGATACAAAAACATACGGGTAAATACCATCTTTGTTGACAAGTAGGAGGTAGCATGGATGCACCACTTTATTGTCAGTGAGAAATGCAACTGAAGTAAAGAATATTTCCTTACCACAAATTTCCAGTATTATGTACATATTTTCTCTTAGAAATTTGTTTAAACAAGTTTCCCTCCACTTTTTTTTAGTACAAAAAGCCTCATGTGATTTAAAAAAAACACTTACACACCTAGATAGAATAGTACTAATTGCCCTATCTGAATGAAACAGTCTCTTGAACTATGAAGTACAGGATATTTAATGCCCTAAGTTGAGTAAATTGTATTAGCAGTTCTCGGTATTATACAAAACACTACATACATACAAACAAAATAGAATAATATCTTATTTTACTATGTAATTCTTTTTGGAATCAACAGAGCCTTGATTTGGGTAACACTGAAGAGAACACGGTTTCTTGGTTTTATTAAAATCTGCCTTTTAAGTACCCATGTGCAACAATTTAGAAATGGCTGCCATACTTGTGATGGTCTCGTACTGAGAGTGAACACAGTAACCGACAAAAACAGAATAAACCTTAAAAACACATCTGCCACCCTATAGAAAATATAAAGACTACTTACTGTAACTGTTAAGTATTCAACTTATTTTGATGTTACTGTAATCCGCTTCCTCTGGTTTTCTGTCGTGAGCATTTATAAACATAATTTAGTGTAGCAATTTATTTTAAAAAAATGACAAAGTATTTCAAATTTACACCCAATCAAAATTTAAAATGTTTCCTCGTTCTATGATGCTGCTTCTGCCATCAGTAAAGAAAACGAAGTTTCAGTAATTGAAGCAGGCTTTTTAAGTAGTGATGTGACCTCGACCATGCCAGCTCCAGTCCGTGGAAGATTTGCGTTGACAATGTGCCGCTGCAAGTGCTTTATCCAGTCTTCTTGAACAGACAGGGGTCCCCGAAAGACCAGACCACAAAACCTAGGCAAATATTAAAGTTATTTCATCAAGATATATCTAGCTCTGCTGGAAAATTATATCTAAAATGATATAAATATTATAAATATGTAACACATTATATACCAACACACATATAATATATAAAGAAATATCATATATAATATCGTATAGCATTATACAATG
>NW_010191197.1:0-246 GCF_000695765.1 Mesitornis unicolor
TCCTCGCACAGCCACAGCTTCGCCTTGAACCTGCCGGGGACAGGCGCTGGGCTGGGGACCCCCTGCCTGCCTCCCCGGGGGGCTCTGCAGAGGTCAGGGGGGGCACACAGAGGGGATCCCCAATCTGCTCCTTCCCCTCTCACTTCTGCGTCTTGGTGGTGAGCTCCATGGGCCGCCCCATGTCCCTGTTGCCCAGCTCAAAGTTGGGGTTGAAGTACTCCTCGGGGGTGATGGCGGTGGGGGTGG
>NW_010191197.1:511-923 GCF_000695765.1 Mesitornis unicolor
CGAGGGGTGCTCGGTCCGCGTCCGTGTGATCAGCTCCACGTTGGACGCGCCGTAGACCTGGCCAAGGAGACCACCAGAGATAGGTACCTGTCCCCAAACCAGCCATACCCTCTGCAGGTGGATCAACCCCCCTGTCACTCACCTTGGCCTCGTACCCGTTCACCATTTCCGTCTTCTCGCTCCTCCAGCCCAGGATCCCGGACTTGTTCCTGGGGGTGACACAGGGCGCCATGAGCAATGCATGGGCTCAAACACCACGGGGAGGGCTGCACGTCCCTCAGTGCCAACCCCTGCCCACCTCTCAAAGGCGATGTTCTTGGTGTCGAGCTGGGTGGTGACGACGGGTGCCGTCAGCCGCCCCATCACCTGCTCCTCGGTGGGCTGCACAGCAGCCAGCAGCACCTCCTGGTCG
>NW_010191198.1:0-3915 GCF_000695765.1 Mesitornis unicolor
AAAGAGCAACTCCACCACCTCTCCTTGCTGAATCACCTTATCACGGCATCATCTGTTCAGAGGTTCCCCATAGGATTCCAAGGTGCTTCCACTTTTAGAAAATATGAATGGATAACAAACAAAAAAAACAAACTCCACATGCTATAAGTATCTTTATCCTTGCAAATTTAGGACAAATTTCAGAGTCACAAGAAAGAAACTTTGCTTCAAGAAAGAGGACTAGACGCAGCAAACACGCTAGCTGTTCTGCATAACTGTGGGGTAAGACTAGCAGAGAAAAAAACAGAGAATGGAACACATTTTACAGAAACAGCAGCAACCAGCACTTGGTAATGTTATGATTTCAATGGGTTTTATACTCTCAGATGTTTAAACAGCTGGTATAAATCATGTTATGGTAAGTAAATTAAAAAGTAGATAATCTGATCTGTTTGATGTATATCACAATAAATTAACCTGTATACTGGCCACATTAGGTGTAAGTAAATTACATTTTCTGGCATTTACTTCCAGCTACATAATTATTTATAGCTAGATATTGTAAACATATTCTTAAGGTCACTCTTTCTGGCAAAGCCACTGACTTGTTCTGGTGGAAGTAAGCTTGCTCACATTTTTATAATGCAGCTACTGCATATGATATGACTTTATGACACTTTATTCTTTTATTGAATAATTTTATTTTATAATTATAGAGCATATAATTTTATACTGTAATACTTAATAAATAATTTTTATGAAAACCTCTTCCCCAACAGAATGTGAAGAATCATTTGTAGACATAATATTTAATTTCTCATATATGCTCAGACGCAATAAATGCATCATAAGAATTTTGTGCAGACAAACCTGTTAAATATACAGTACACAGGATATATTTCCCAGGATAAATCCTGCAAAGTTTTTTTCCTGTAATTTTCCCAATTTAATTAAACAGCTTAAGGAGACAGCCTTCTGTCATTTTTCTTGAAAGCTGTTCAGTGACATATTTGAATATTGAAACAAAACTCCCACTGATACAAAAAGTTTTGATACAAAACCAGGAGGGAGTGACCTGAAATTAGACTGACTTCATTGCCCTGCCAAACTTACGTATTCTGACAAGGTTTGCCACGCCTTGTTTATCCATGTACAGTGTAGCATGCAATGAGAACTAATGCATAGACACCATAGCACTAACACTATAGAAAACAGTAGCTTCATCACCACTGGCAGCATTAAAAAAGGAGACAGAAGGACCATCCACAAAGTTCCTGTATCTCTCACCACAAAGAACAGGATCTGACTGTGATATCTCAAGTCCATATGGCTCAGGGAGTAGGCATAGTAATCAGTGATGTATGGTGTTATAAAGTTTACAGATTAGGATGTTTTGTTGTAGTTCTGTGCAATATATGCTCATTAGCAAACATTTCCAGTGTTCCTACCCCTGACTTTTATGTTCATCTTCATATCATCAAGTAGCAACTCATGTTGAAACACCTTGTACAGCACATAGACATACAGGTACACTCAAGCCTACCATTAGCTTTGAAATTCAGGTGGGAAGACTTCTGTTTTCCTGTAAGACCAATCTCTCTTCGAGAAGCAGTAAGGCTATGACAGCATACATCCTCCCATACTTAGGAATGATCCAAGGGACTACTCTTACTTGATCTGAGACACATCTTTGACCAAAGTAAAATATCAAGCCTTGTGATGTACATATAGATTATTAGAATTAAATATGTAGATAGAAATTTAGATTTGGCACTCACTGCTATCTGAGCTGTTCTTCTTGGAATATATTAACAATGTTTCTTTGAATGAATGAATACATGATTTACATACTTAGTGCCATCCAGATAATTGAATCCAGAAATAGACATAGGTCTCCTGTCTTTAAAACTCAAGTCATCTCAAAAAAATCAGTGGATACAGAATGAGAGCTGATCGCTCCTACTTTATTAACAGTAAGTCACTTTCCTTTGTAGTACCAACTGCTTTACTGCAACACCAACTCTTAATCTATTTCTCTATATTCTAGTCTGGCTAGCTAAAGTCTTCCGTTTCCAAATTCTTCCCGTAGTGGAAGTCTGCATAATCTCACACAAAGTGCTAGGTAGCACACTTAAAAGAGTTGGGCTTTCATTTCTTACAGTTACATATTTAAATTAAAAATATTATTTTAGTATTACCTGGTTTTATTTTAAAAATGCATAAATGCTTAGAAGATAAAGAGAAGGAAAATGTTACCTACAAAGACAAAGCATAAAACAGAAAGAACTTGTTTCAAAATGTGATCAGCAGGCTATATGATTAAAATAATAACTTATTTGGAAACTACTCCAAAATTTGAGTAAAGACATTCAGAAAGAATGAAAAATTGATTTTCAGTTAAAACTTAACGTGAGTGAAGCACAAAAGTGAAGACCTGCTAAAATACTTATTACTTGCATTATGAAGAATCATAGTGCATCTGGATTTAAATCTGAAACACATCATTTGCAGCTGCTCTGAGATTTTCATCTATACCCAAAACTCTTGAAATATATCTTAAAGGTAATATTTAAGCAAATCAAGTCAATAAAAATACATCTTACAGAATGGCAGGTGAAAAAGACTGGGCCTTTTTGCCTTTACTCCGGAAAGCTGCAAAACTGCAGCAGGCCAAAAAGTTTAACATGGACAAGAAGACAAAACATCACTTCTACACTGCAGCAGTCTACGAGAAGCTCCATCAACTGAATTAAAATTTATACTCACTTTAGGGTATTTTATTTATTGCTACAGCAATCCTCAGAAGATTTACAGAAATTCAGATGAAATACGAGGAATGACATATACAGCAATGCAAGCATTGATAGTCGGGAAACAAGCAATGGTCTCACCTTTCTCGGAAACTTGTTTTGTGACTCTTGGAAAGATATCAGACTTCTCCATGTCTTGTCTCCTGCTCTGTCAAAAAAAACTCATGTCTACACACGCTTGTAACATGATTTCACTCACATACAATGTTTAAGTGCATGTTGATCTCCTTAAGGCACTGTTGTTCAGCACTCACACCAGGGGACACATTCTGTACTCTTCCCAAATTGATCCACAGGAAAGATGTCAATATATTAATGAAAACTCAATAGCACCAGATTTTTCCTTTCCTTTTTTTTTTCTTTATTAAAAAAACTATTTATATCAAATTAAAAAATTAAATCACTATAAATATCTATTAAACATATTTTGTGATTAAAAACTACAGTGAGTTTTTCAAATTTCTTCCATTTTTTCCTCCTGTTCACTTCATCTCTTTTCGCAGAAGCAGTTAGTCAAACAATCCCAGTTACGCTTCAGTTTGTTATTGCTCTCTACATGCATCAGACAGCACCGACTCCCACATTAGAAGGGAACTGATCTCGAGAGAGCTGTCAGCAGGGCTCATGAGATGACTACTTTGCAGGGGGACTGCTATCCTATATGCTGCCGGGGCAGAGAGGCAGAGGGCTCAGGTTTTTTAATAACACTGTTTTTTTCTCCATTTGGCCATACTTATTCCTCCCATCTTTTCTTCATTTTTTTTTCCTCTACACTGAAGAATATGGGAAAAAATAAACAAAGGAGAAGGAAAAGTATCACTGAGTATTCTCCAGTTGCAGATAATGCACCTCAGAAGTCTTCATCAAGTGAATGACTCAGTAGGCAGATTATGCAGATAAAACTTCTTCTAAGATAGTTTTTACTACTGTTAATCTCAAAATGCTTTCAGCCTTACACTGGTAAACAGGACTTCCTAGTACCTGGCTACTGATGGTTTCTAGTTGACTGAAGAAGTTGCACTATCCAATGCAGCGAAAGAGTAATTTCCTCAAAAAGTTTTCCAGAATAGCTGCTTGCTGAAATAGTGTTGCCTCCAGCTTAGTCAACAGAAAGAGGTCAAGAAGG
>NW_010191198.1:3946-9272 GCF_000695765.1 Mesitornis unicolor
GAAAGAGTCTTGAACCTTTGCACTGCAAGTCCTTCACTTACAGGTGAAAGTAGATTTCTCATGGGATCAGTTACCAAAACTCCTTCATGAGCATGCGTGTCCTGCATCTCACTCTCAAAGAGCTAATCACGGCTTGCTGTTGCACTTTTACAGGAGGCAAGAGGAGAGGAAATGCCCACCTTTTACAAAACAGTTCCTCAGATGTAGGGCTAGACATGTACCAGTGAAGCAGATGCTCTGTATCCAGTTTCTGCTTGCCAGAGGGGTTTCAGGTGGGACATAGACCCCTTGTTGTAATGTCTTGCTTCCTGACTTGAAGAGCTACAGTTGTATTATCTTTTATCACTCTGTACTCTATATACATGATGCTAGGGTTTCAGTTTGTCCAAGGGGACTGTAAAAACAAGGCAGTAACCAAGTGGTACAAGCACACAGACTACCACTACAAGGTGTTTAACTTGCTGGACATTAATTTACTGGACTGAGATATCTTTCTCTAATTCTTTACTTCACACTCACCTCAAAAATTACAACTAGAAACTGAGAGAAAGACTATAAAGTGCATGGTTTCTTTGAGACAATGTATGGACTCCATTCCCAGGCAGGCCGTAGTCTACTCTCCATCTCTTTTGTCCTTTACCAGTCCAACACTCCAAGGGAAATTAGAATAAAAAGACATGACCCATGCTCAAAATACTTATGTTGCTTATTATATGCCACTTCTTGTCACAGCAGCTTTAAGCAACAAGAAGTGAATGCCATTTTTATATGCTTATTGAGTACTACATAAACTCTACAGTGTCCATATTAGCTTATTTCAATGCTTGAGTAACGTGTTGCTCTACGTGCTGAAGTTTTACAGCACCAGGTTTGTACTTGTTCAGTTGTGGTTTGGTATGAGGGGGAGTTAAGCTATGTTTTACAATACTGGAAAAGATTTTATTACATCTATTATTTTATCATTGTAGCTTATGGACTGAAGTACAGCAGAAGAAAATACTCTTATTTTGAGGAAATATTTCACGGGATAAACATGCATATCACATGAAAATGTGTAGGGATAATATGGCACCAGTGAGCCAATAAACCCAGAATGTTACTGAAAAATCCAAATAATTTTTGCAAAATATTTACAGTGAGCTTTTTACACATTTACAAAAGACATTAAATGAAATTTACAACTGTCAAATTGTTCTGTTGCAGGTCTAATATTCAAAGGCCAGGCTGCTCTGTCATTCATTCCAGCACAGGAAGCTATTGCCCTTCACTTCTGCAGCTTCATGCAGGGGACTATTCTGGTTTCTGACTCATGTGAAATGATGTTTTTATGTCCTTCAAAGCTTCTCAAGCTGGGCTCTGTTTTCTTAAATGAATGCATTTACTTTCCATACAAACAAAGCAACAGTACATCTCCCAGTGCAACAAGTAGAAGGAGAAGTGCTGGTACCACCAACAACCTGCTCCCATTCTCCATGATCAGTCCTCCCTGGTCCTCTTTATCCCTCTTCCTCCACTGACTCACCGTGTCCTCTCAGAGCCAGGTGCATAATCCTGCTACTCAGACTTGTAAAGCAATCACATGCTGTTTATAACCAAATCACCTCAGAACTACAGAAAATAAAAGGGAAGGGCCTCCAAGGCACAGACTACCATTTGTCAACACTGAGAAGAGGTTCTGAGGACAAGATCTCAAAACTAAAAAGGAAAACATTTTCCATTTGGCACCATGGGAACTGAACAAAGAACAGTAATTGCCTTTTCCTCTTCTCACTTAGCAGATTCACTGCACCTGAGTTGACTTGCTTTTGAGGATTGGACCTAGGTGCCTGGCAAATATAACAGGATGAGGGGGGCTGGGAAGAAGGGGGAGGGAATGAAGAAGATACCTTCAGAAAACTCTAAGCAGTGTTAACAAGAACAGAGATTTCCTGGGCTTCACCAAAACTTAGAAGTAATAAGGAACAAGCATGGAAATGCAAAGATCCCAATCAGGCAGACTGTTTCATTTGAAAATGTGGTGGAGGCACAGTTGTTCTTCTTTCTAAAGCACCCGAGTGTAGAATACTATTTTACAGCTTATAAGGCAATAGGCAAGGCTGAGAGACTGAAGTTATACCCAGTTGTAAACGGATAGTCCGAAAAGGTTTCATGTTACATGGTTAGGCAAAAATAGAGTGGCCACAACTTTTCAGTGTTAGGCTTTACAATGTTGCTCCACTGATTGAGCTCTGTTTCTGCGCTTTTCTTGTTGTTGATTGAGATATCACACTTCAACACAACTCTATATAATTTCACTTTCTCTTTAAAAAATAAAATAAATTTCCAGGAAATGTGACTAAATTATCTAAAACGTGATTAAGAAAAAGTCTGACTTCATGAGAAGCACAATTCTTAAACATGTAAGGACAGTCACCAAAAATAAATACACTGTAATTTCATAAACATTTCATAAAATGCTGTATTATTTAATGAGTTTTCTGAATGTTGTGTAAAATATTGCAGGAGAATTATATGAGTTATAACAAAATATTAAATCTTATTTGTGTTTCATGTCCTTTCACAAAATATTGTTGTACTGGTGAATGACTGTACCCAAAACCATATACAACATCCATGAGATTAGTTTTAGTTGCATTTATTAACTATGCATTTAGTTGCATTTATTAACTCTGCATTTTAGTTACATGCATAGAAGCTTTTGGTCTTGAAATAGAAACATTAAATTAACCTGGCCACATGTCAGCAAAATACATTCTTTGTTCAAGGTGTTTTACCAGCTAGTATCATTATTCAAAAAAAGTCTGGATACTTCCCATCTCAATCAGATGATTACAGGTATTGTGATAAATAACATAAATTTGTAATATAAGACAGTCCCTAGACTTATGATAAGGCAGAGACATCTTTCTAAGCCTAAGTTTAATCATCTATGATAAACCAGGACTCCCAGAACACGAAGAAATTCACATTCAGTGTTTCTAAAAGGTACTGTCTCTCTTTATCTGCTTAGTATTTAAATAAATCTAAAATTCTCAAGTTCTACAAGTATCACAAGCCTTTTCAGACCTTCATATCTTACAAATGATGCATCGGCCAATGCTGAAACACTGCACTGAAATGCTTCTTTCCACCTATGCAGCGGAAGGCCGACTGCAGAATGACCGAGAACATTTCCATAAGTCTCATTCCACATAAGAATCCACAGCTAATCCTCATTACTTCTGGACCAAGAAACATGATTTTAATTGGAGAGTTCACCTCCAGTTAATCATCTGGGTAAACTATCTGAGTAAAGAGACCCTCTGCTACCAAAACACTGCAGCAGAAGCCGAGCTCTGCACACAACCCCAGAAAAGCGTTCTTTGCCATCATAATATTTTGCAGACAGTACTGGTCAGCAAAGGCCACTAGCTCAATCCTTTCTCATTAGTCAGCATGAGTTGCAAAAGCCCAGAAATGGTTTTTCACAGTACAAATCTGGTCCAAGGAAATGTCAGTCCACATTTTCCTCTTCCTTCTCCCACTCCTGCTGCTACTGGCAGGCCAGCTGCTTGCGCTACTCTCCAAAATCCAGCTAAAGCTGGCCAGCAGTGCACTCAATGACCTGCAAAGCTGGCATAAGACAATGGCACCTTTGCAAGCATCTCTGGTTTCAGTGGCCAGAGAGCTATATCATCATCCCGTCTACCAACATAATCTGAAATTCTGGTATCATACCTACAGAAAATAGATCATAGAATATTAGAGGAAGAATTTGTACACTTCACCCAGATCCCAGAACATCTGCTTGCTTAACAATGACTGTCCCAAGAAAGCCCATGATGCACTGAGGGCAAAAATCCCTTCATGGGTGTAGCTAGCATTGAGACAAACTTGCTGGCGCCTCAGCACAGGCTGCAGCATGAAAGTAGTATGGAGGGCAGTTAGATAAATCTGACCATGTGTACAGACCTCTTAGATACCAATCCCTCTGCAAATACCATCTCTGCAATTGTTCTCTACAGACCACTGCAAAATAAGAACCCTATGCAGGCAAAATTTCAGTAACATATCTGAAAAAAAAATTATAATGATGCTAACGCATGTTTACTTGAGAGTTCTCCTTTTCTCTAACAAAAAGGTTCTTTATTTGATTTAAAAAATAACAAGAATAATATAGTTTACTTAAACAGCAAGAGATTTCCTGCAACACAGAGAAAATCATAGCAGACCTATTGGTTCATATCCCACTGTGGTTCATATCTTATATGCTTGACTAAAGCAACACGTTCTTACAAATATGAACATAGTCTTGTCAAGTTTGTTACTGTGAACTTCTGTAAAATCCCATCCTGTAATTTTCTGTGTATTTTGTGTTCTATTTTCTTGATATGTTCTATACCCCAGTTTGATTTGCATACCAGGTAAAACTTGAAATTTGAAAACTTAAAAATTTTAAATTCAGATATTCAACCATCATAGCATATACGTATCACATATAAAATATGTAAATTATATAAAACCTGAGTGACACAAGTGGCAAGGGTGCTTTTCCACTCATCAACAGACTGTTTAGAATGACAAAAAGCCATTCAGAAAAAGCTTTTGACTAGCTTCTAGCTTAGATGCTGATGGTTTTTGACACTGCCCTACTTGCATGTCTTTTTACCTCCATTCCTTCCTTACTGAAGTTCTGCTGTTACTAATAACGCACTTTAGCACCAGTTTCCTTCTTCTTGACATAAGAGTATGGTATTATGTATTTTGTACATGACAGCCAGCACTCAGGGACTGCAAACGGCCAGGTGTTTGAAAGAAATAACTGTAAACTCTTCAGAGAGGGAAAACACCTCCTCTCCCACCTATTAAACAAAAAGATGGAAGAAAAGCAGCACTCTCTTCTCCATTCTACAATAATGAAAGCTGAAAGAGAATATGTTTAAAGCCTGGATTTCAAAGACACTGAATAAAACACAATGGGCGTTGAGCTTAGTCTTCCGGGCTTTCAGCCAACAAGATCTCTGCAGCTGGGTCTGAAAGTGCACTGCAGGAAATCCTACAGGTAATACATACATCACCTTTCTCAGTTTTAGTCACTGTGCATGACATCTACATCAAGAACAGAGCAGCAGCAGTGGAGAGGAAGGGCATTTTACCCCTAGTATGTTTATTTTTTTTACCTTTATGATGGTTTTGGAAGCCAAGCTCAGTTCTCTGCATTGTGCCATATCGTATCATGAGTTAGTGTAACTTCTCAGCTTGTGACTGTATTTCAGAGGCAGCTACACTACTCTCCACTCCTGCAACATAAAACTTAATAAATGTCACCTGACATCAGTGACCTTTT
>NW_010191198.1:9286-20535 GCF_000695765.1 Mesitornis unicolor
TTCCCAGCTCAATGGTAATTATCCAAAATTTTTCCAGTGAGAGAAAATATCCCTTACAGTTAAACATTTCCTCAATGTGAGAAACTTTTCATCACACATTCAACAGCCATCTGATTTTTGTGGAAAAAGGGAGTTTTCTCCTCTTTGTTTTTTATTTTTCCCTTTTTTTCTTCTTAAAGGATCTTTAAAAACTGACTATTGTTAATTAAAGGGGCTTTGCAAAATTACTTCTTTCTTGTCCTTTCTCCAGTAAGGAATATTTGAGCAATGATGTATAACTTGTTAACACTCCACTCTGTAATATGTGTGTGTCTCCTCTTTTGGCAACTTGTTAAAAAATGCTGCATTTAGCATATTCTTGTTGCAATCAGTTTGAGAAACAACACTCTCCTGGGTAAAATCATGGAAATTTGCGTTCTCGTGACTATTAAGCAATTTGTGGTAAAAGAAAGAGTTTAGAATAATTGTTAGGAATTGCTATTATGTCTTTCTCAAATTTCTCTCTCAATTTGATTACTTTCATTAACTAGCTTTTTTCCACCCTCCACTCTGAGCTGCTTCTTTCTGTTCTTGTTTTGCATTTGTTTATTTGTTTTAGAGTCTTGACAAATTATTTTGTCCCAGACGTTGATCTAAGCACTCTCAGAATAACTGAATCATTTAGTAGTGCTTGGCTTCTTGGGTTTGTCAGCTGCAAATGACATTTAGCATAGGCTTTATCTCAGTTGTGGTAATTACTATATTGACATGAGCTCTCAAAAACACCACAGATTGTTTTCAGCAGATGTAACCAAGCAACTCTGCCTCCTCTGAAATAGTTTATCTGGCTTCCAGAGTGTGACAATATTCAGATGCTTACACACACACACCCCCTTTATATACATAGGAACGTGCACATAAAGCAGGCCAGTGCCAGGGCCAGGGCTCTTTCTTCTTTTTGAGTCAATTCAATCACCCCATGCAAGGAAAGTATACAATGTATACTGTTCCTGCATTACATGCTGGCTGTGCATCATATTATACATGAAGGCTATTGTTATTGTAATGTATCTCAGTGGTATACCAAATGTTTCTTTAATGATGTAATTAATATGCTTGGATTTACCATCTGATGTTCTTAGTCAGCACTTGTGTTAGTATGTGATACTATCAATTGCAAAGATATTTGAAAACAGCAGCTTTTTGTTAAGGGAGTTGGCAGAGAAATAAATAAATCACGTTCTCCAACAATACTTTTAAAATATTTGTTTCAGATGTGTTCAGCTGACATGACAACTAAGAGTGATATTGCCCCTGAAGTTGTACGATATGCATTATTTATATATAGCTGAGCTTTTTCTTTATTGTTATTTTTATTATTATAGACTATAATAGGGTTTAGCAGAAACAAATCAATACTTCCAGAGTCTGAACTTCGCAATCTGTTGAACACATTTTGAGATGCTTTACTGCTTTCAGTACTAAAAAAAGTTAAGTGTCTTGTTTGATGAATTACGTGTAAAAGCAAGTAAATTATTTCTTTTTTTCAGAGAGCACTTCTTTCTTGTAGAAAAGATAATGTACACCAACAATACATAGTTACTTTAACGTAGCAAGGATGGTACCTGAAAGTGAAGTGCATGTACATAAACACAGTAAAAGACAATTAGACTTGGTCCTCACCAACATAACTATCACTCATTACTTGCTAACTATATATGACATTTTTATTAGAAAAGCTATTATGAGCTTAAATAAGAAATAGGATTAAGCATCGTGTATATTAATTGTAGGCAGAATTTAAGAACACCCAAGAATAGGGCATGAAAAAACAAAGTTGGAAAGATTTGTCTCAGTTTTCACCGTGCATCATTTTGTGTTCTTGGCATCACAGAACAGCCTCTTTTTTGCTGTAATTTCCTGTTTTCTTCTAGGTCATACTAGAAACTTCCTATTTCCCATTCCCACTTTTTATTCCCTTCCACTTTCCCATTTTTGATATAGAAACAACACATTTGTCAAAGAAATAAAAAGATACAGAAATGTTACTACTGAATTTTGAAATTTACTATACATATCTTAAGAAACTTGAAAAATCAATCAGGGTAGCAGAAAGATCACTAAAGATTTATAAAAGCCTGAGTCCAAGGAGTATGGGAAACATTACATTGAAATCTGTTTTCTTTCATTTCATAGATCTAGATAACTACCACACTGCCAAATCTGTGAGCAGACCTTACACAAAATAAAGCTTTTAGTTAAATAATATTTTATTTGGAAACTATAATGCCAAGGATTTTAATTGTCAAATACAGGATTCATGAATACCATCACATTTTCTTATTCTTGGAAAAAGCTATCTATGGAGGAATCAGTTCTTGAGCGAAACTCTGTATCGAGTTAAATGCACTTGCCAATCACTAACAGAACATGTACAGTACAACAAGTATACTATAAATTTCTGGATGCCAAATACATAATTTTTGTATTCTTCTTCAGTTTCTAAATTCTCCATCACCATGGCCAATTTTCTGTAACCATACCTGCTGTTCTGACAGGTGAGTTTCTTTAAACAAGTAGTACTGAAATTAGATTTCTAGACATTTCAAGTATGCTGTTCTTAGAAATACAAAATGCATTCAAGACAGAAAGTTGTTTTTTTTTTTAATCTCTGCCACTACTGATATTTGATCTTGAAACCACTGCTGTCTTAAGTAAAGACACATATAAATGCACCACACCACAGGAGGGAGGCAGAAATGGCCTTTTAAACTCCTTCCTGTGGAGAATGTTTTGCCTGTGGCTGGGTGCCAATTGACACATTCTCATGGTGTGAATAACTTAAGACTGAGCCCTTGGAACACGGGACTCTTTAGGTGGAGCATCTGTAGTGCTGAAGAAACAGATTTCAGATATTAGACTTCAATAGCAAACCACTCCAAGCAACATTTTAGTACCTTTGCTTTCCTCCACCCTCCCCATATACATCTTCATAAAAAAAGAGTCTTTATTAAAAGGACTAAGTCCTGTGAGAAGCCCAACACCTGAAATTCTGATTAAAATCAATCCGACTAGCAAGGGCTTGCAGCTGCATATACAACTCAGCTTTTAAACCTAGACAAAGGCTAGTGGTGTGACAGCAGATGTATTTCCTTTCTGTAGCTTATCTACCAAGCCTCTCGCATGCTCCAGTACTTCCCTTAATCGCTGACATGAAGAGACGACCCAACAGTGTAAAGGACCACAGTTCAACCTGCAAACTCATGATAATCAAGATTTTTAAAGGCTTATTTATGTAATATCTAAACACAAGCAAGATTATATAACCTTGGTCTGACATAGTCCTGCAAAAGCATCAGCTGTGTGAATTCTTAGTTACACGATTGCCTTAAAAGGACAAATCATTTTAGAAGGCATGTCTCAGGTCAAGAAACATTGACATTTCTCCTATTCACACCGAAACAGAGCCTGCATATTAAAGAAAAAAGCTTACTTAGAATAGATATAAAGTGCAAAAATGTTTCCTTATGAGAAATAAACAGTCTTCAAATTTATACTACACAGCTGTGGAGTTGCTGGAGTTGCGTTTAAATAAAGCAGTTCAACTAACAAACAGCAGTGAGATGTCAAACATATAATAAAATTATAGACCTTCTTCAACTTGCTGAAAATACTTAGCACTTCAAAAACTTTTAACTAATACATTCAACTGTTGGATATAAAGTCAGATCATATTTTTATTGCTTATATAATTCTTAATAGCAGTAGATAAATGTAATAATAATATTCTAAATCTTTGTCTTATAGCAATTTAAAACTAACAAGGAGAATACTGTTATGGTGATAAGATCTAAGATGCTATATTTCCATTATTTTAAATTAAAAAAAAGACTCAAAGGCAGCTATGTTACAATGATTGTTCGCTAGAGAAAAGAGATCATGCTGCATTAGAGAATACATAGTAGATCAGCAAGCATTCCTTCTTTCAAGGTTCTTTATTTTTGATACAGAATGACAAAGCCAAAATACGTATTATTACACCTAATGTATCTATTTATCCAGGAGACACCACGAATAAATTAATAATCTGCCAGGAGACATCACAAATAAATTAATAGTGTTTTGGAAGGCATGGCAATTATACTCTATAACAGACCAGGCAAAAAGAAAGGAAAATACATTTAATCATAAGTCTAGGTTATAGTTGGTTATTTGTTTATTTTTCCCTCTGAAGTCCTCTATTTTTCTTTTGCAGTTGCTCCTTATGAAAGGTAAGGGCTGATGATGACTTCATCTCCCTTTCAAACAGACAGAGCAGCTGAAGTATCCTAGTTAAGAACTACAATTTTTTTCCTTGCTGTGTCCTTTGCCTCAGGAGGGAAACAGTCTATTTTTGTCAGTGTGAATGTAGGCTAGTAGTTGATCATTCTTTATCGCTTACTTCTCATGTGCCAACTCAGCAGTACTGTGAGGTGTGCAAGTAGGCAAGGAGGAGAGATTTTATTCAGAACATTTTATTCTGTATTACAGTACAGAAAACTAGCATTAAGCAGTAAATTCATTTGGGAAACAATCTTCCCTCTCCCATGTGGAAATCAGTGGCTCTTTTGCTACTGGCTTCACTAAGAACTAGACTGGATGTTTCGTGCTTTGAGGAAAAAAGTTTGAATATATCCTCATAATAAAACACAAATCCCTGAGATCACAGTATTCTCAAAGATATGCAAAGTGCTGCTGAGATGTGCTCCAAAACTAGATTTTATTTTTCATTTATAAATGCATGTGCAATGATGAAGCAAATGCTTCGTGGACATATTCTTTGTCTCTATAGTCTCTATTTCCTGCTTCTCCATTTCTCTCTCTTGTCAAGGGCTTCATTGCCCTTTAAAATTAGGGTATCAGTTTTGCTGTAAAAAATGGAATAAGAATTCAGTAAAATAAAAGTTTGGATAACTTGCATATTTTAAAAATGATTCAGTGATGATTTTATAGGTGAATAGAAAGCAAACTCCAGATTTCCTTCCTTAGGAAAGGTTTTATTAGAGAGCCATTGAATTTCTTAGAAATTTATAACTTTTAAAGACATGTACATTTAAGAACAAAACTATTGAGATTGGTAGACCAGTAGAATGACATAATTTAACTTACAGTAAACGTAACACTGACATACTAACACTAGTGCTAAATTTTTGCATTTGCACAAACTGGGCTGAGGAAGAAGGAATCTGAGGACAGATGAACAGCAGTGAGAACACATAGCTCCATTCTGAATGGCTTTTCTTTAGACTTTGCTGTGATAGCAGGATTAATTTTGCTTTTTCCTTTTTTAATAGAGGAAAGCAGAAATTAAAAAGAAGCATGCACAGCAATCTTGTGGTGGCAGCCATTAAAGGAATTACCTACCCCATTGAATATCATTTAGCTTGGAATCAGTGCTGGTACTATTAATTTCTACCTTTTTAATACACACTTTAGCTAGCACATGACCCATACTGTGTAATAGCAGTTACACCCCAGGGACTGGAGATTAACAGCATGTGCTATGAATGGCTTATTTTACAATTGCTGTGAAATAAAAGCTGATGGAAATGAGCCACTGGTGAATTACTTTGCCAGCAAAATCAACAATATTTTCATTGTCATGGAAAAGCTCACTTCTTTTGTCTTGAATTTTTCTAAGATTGGTTTCACAGAAGAACACAATAGTTAGGGGAAAGCTGGGGGAAGGGAAAACCAGAAAAGCAAGATGTTACACTCAATCCTGCAATTTTCACTTGCAGCTCATCTGAATAAATTGTACCAGCTGAATCTCTGTGTCACAGTTAATTAAAACACAATTTGGGCATAAAGAGCAACAGTCAAATGAAATTAAAATTATTTTCCGATAAACTTCAGTCAGTCAGCTTTTCCTTCTCATTAAAGGAACATTAATGCAGCTGCTATGCCCTTTTATTTTTGGAGTGTTAGGGAAGAAGAAAATTAATCTCACAGCAGGGTATAATAGAGGTTTGGTTTTGTCATTTCTTTAACCCATAATGAGTGAAAAAGAGTGCACAAAAAAGTTCTACTTCTCTCCACGGCCTTTCTACTAAGCAGTAAATTTATTTCATTTTAAAATAGAAGACTAATGTAAAACAGTATACATTGTTAACAAGCACATACAAAATGTGTGCTCTGACTTGTAGGGACAACCTGCACTGAACTGCATTGGTTTCTGGTCACACAAGGAGATTTCTCCCTGTCGTAACATGCTTCCCCCAGCAAGGAACTTATAACCCAGATAAGATAAATCTCATCAGTTATTACTCCTCTAGTGATAAAACATACTGAGTTCACCCATTAAAACTGTATCTTAAAAGGACTATCTGGGAAAGTAATGGAGAAGACTATTAGTAAGTGCAGGCACCAAAAGAAAGGGCAAACATACCAGTCAGTCATATATACATTTTGCCTATAATTAAATAGATTTTTTTACATGTTTTACTGAGATTTTTTTGTTCCTTATTACACTTTTCTCTGCATTTAACTTCAGCCAAACCATTAGTCATCTTTCGTATTACTCCAAGTTTCAAAGCAAATTTGAAAGTTTTATTTATTGCCTGGATGTTAGTCTGTAACACACAGCAGTTATTGCTATGAGAAACACCTGACAGCCTTGCCAGATCTTTCAGCACCAGCATACATGCATGTTGTACTCAAGGCTATCAGATAATGGTATGTGGCACAATTTACATGTGCAGAATTAAGAATTCATTGTGAACCTATTTGTAACTAGGTTACAGAGCACAGCTGTAAGAGAATTATTTAATAGCTACTATAAGGAACCTTTGACAAGGCACAGTATTATAGCCTTTTCCAAACTGTTCTGAGCAGCAGTAACAAGACATAGCTCCACCTGTACATTTGTAATTGGAAATCATGGTTTATCTGCAAATTTGTATGTAATGAGTATACTTAATCTTAGACATTGCTTCACCACAGAGGACCAAATTTTTGGTCATCCAAAATTTTCTTGATTCCTTTAGTTGTTAGAATGGAGTTAATGTACAAAGAGATCCTGAAATTGAATAAAAAGGAACCAGATCTGGACAATCTTTTTTAGAGCACATTTTCTGGTTAAGTGCTTTATCATTCACTAAAGGTGTTTTAAGAAACACAGCTCTAGATTTTCTATCCCTATTCCTGATCATGTGGAAGACATTTCTTAATATCATAATTCAAAACAACCAACTCCCTCTCATCCCAAAAGTGGGGTATACTCTAGTCATTCAACTAAACATAGTTTAGTGTCACCTTGTGGAGCTTGGCTGTGCATTCATAAGATTGCTGAATTTTCTTATACAGCCATTTCACTGTAAATCTTCCCACAAAACGCTTAGCTGCACACAGAATAAAAATCATATTACAATTTGATCCAGTAATGATCTGAATTCACTGTAGTGTGGACAAGAGCTTAACAGAGTATGTCACCAAGAATGGCTGCCTCTGTAAAGTTTCTGATTTGCAAGAAATTAAAAAAAAGAACATCCGGAAGGCGAACACATTCTAGACTATTTCCTATTAGTTCTACACAGAGGACCATGTTGGTCCCTAATAGGTAAGCCTCATATGTAATTTCCTGGTGATTAAGTATTTAATTATATTTGGGTTTTGTGCTTACTATTACTTCAGTATGACTGTACACCTAAGTACTAGAAAATCTACCTAACACTGCTTACAGAAGTCTCACATGAGGATAGTGTAGGGGTTTTTTTTTGGGTTTTTTTTCATGAGTTTACACAATGGGATCTCAAATGCTATGATGCGAGCTTGGCATATGAGATAGGTGGTGCAGATAAAAAGTCAGATTTCAGCACCAGTGACTCCAATCTGCGGTAATGAGGACAAGTCCATGTGATAAACAAAGAAAAATAGATCAAAGTCTGAACAATGAAACAAAAGATATGGGTAAGCATTCATTTGCCTTAGTACTATAGTCCATGATATAATAGAAGGACACAAAAGCTCAAACCACAGACTGTTAATAACTCAAAGAATATGTTATTCCTTTTCCACAGAAACCAGGCTTTTAAACTGAAGAGGATGGGGGCAGAAAGATAACAAGCAAAGTAAACAATGAAAAGAGTGTAGTATCTGGATGCACCATTGAGCCTTGTTAAAACACATAACACTGTCATTTTCCTGTTGCCTGTTTCTCATTATGTTCTGCTTGTATACATCTGAATGTCATTATATATTTTCAGAAATGCTGTGGGGACATAGATAAACACAAAAGCACTCAGGGTCATGCTAATTTTATTCTCTAGAGGCACTGACAAGGTAAAGCCAAGCTTACTCATGTTGCTTCTTAGACAGTGTATTCCCAAAACAGTGTGGCTTTACTAAAAAAAGACATTTCTGCTAAAGGAAGATAATGCCAGCTTTTCTAAGTGGCTAGAGTATTTCTGAAAACTCAGGCAAATTACATGCCATAGCATAAGAAACAAAACTTTTACAATGCATTGGTAGTACAATTACTGGTGGTGGTTGAAAGGTGTTCAGTTACCATTCATCATGTAGAGGATGCGCTGGATGAACTGCAACATTATATTCTTTCAGTAAAGCTGGAGGGGGTAGACAGGAGAAGGCAGGAATGAACCCACACACATCTTAATACACTATCTTCAGGTAAGAAAACACTTGAAACTGTTACACTTTGTAATTCTGAAGAACACTTTAGGAATCCAAGCTCAATAACTTTGACCAACTTTAATAAAAATTACTCTCAGTGCAACAAATCTGAAAATTTAACTAGAAAAATATTGATATGCACAGAACCA
Source organism: Mesitornis unicolor (assembly GCF_000695765.1). Classification (NCBI taxonomy): domain Eukaryota; kingdom Metazoa; phylum Chordata; class Aves; order Mesitornithiformes; family Mesitornithidae; genus Mesitornis; species Mesitornis unicolor. Next base: position 18,085 of record NW_010191198.1, read on the forward strand.
GAGGAAGAGAGTTAAGTTACTCAATCCCCCTAAAAAGGGATCTTAATAAAAGAGCAGCATAGGCTACAGCCAACACAGCCAGGCAGGGTATATACCAGAGAGAAAACCAGCTAGAGCAAAAAAGATTACTGTTTTCACAGTTTCATTCACTAGTGACTCAATTTTATGCCCAATTAATTAAAGCCAGTACTGATAAAAATTATCAAATTCCAGTTTTAGAGCTGTGATTGTCACTAAACACACATAAGAGAGATACACAAGAATTTATGCTTCTCTGCACAACACGGCTGACATTGATAATGCTGTCTGAAATTATAACCTCTTTTGCCTTTTGGCGTTCAATTATTGATATATTAGTACCTTAGTAATAAATGTTTCCTGGTATGATGGACTTATTGAGCAGGAAATACTAATAAAAACCACAGTGGTGTTGCCCACAGAAAACAAAAGTGAAATAGCATTTACAAAGTGAAGGATCCAAAAGTGAAATTTTAAAAACCATTCATAGATTATGGTATCACCTCTTAAATGTTATTGAATCCATTGATCAGCACCAGCAGGCAGGTGGAGAAGAAAGCCTTTGGGGAGAAAAGAAATCTTCAACTCTGTTGCACCAGCAAAAGTTCTTAAGATGAAATCTTTGTTGATGTAAATAAGCTATGTAAACAGTTGCATGTCAGCGCCTTAAATACATACATTCTTCACTTGTCTGCTTTATAGGCAGCATCCAGGTGGTCACCCCTCAGAATACTTTTTCCCTTGGAAATTTCAGTACTTGAAATATGTACTCATATCAAATCACAACACATTTCTGGACACTTAAAAACAATTCTGGATAATATGGGAATTCCTCTTACCTGGAGAGTTACACACTAGACAGATGTTCCACAGGTGCTTTTGTACAAGAACTGATTTCATGGGGAACAGCTAAAAGTTGTTTCTTGCAAAGCGGTATGTTTTGCAAAAGCTTGTTTTATAACCATTCTACTTTAACCATCAGGACTCAAATTTATATTTTGGAGTAAAGAATGTTGTCACAAAAACCTTATTATCTGGCAATTAAGAGGTTTTATAGTGAATAACATAAAATACAAACAAGGAACATTACAGTTAAACAAATATTTAGAAATGTCCTGACAGAGTAATTTACACAGGTCTGGTATTAAAGATAATCTATTCCCTATAACAAAGTATCAAAATTGGGAAATTTGTCACTCTCACCTCTTATTAAAAGCTATTGTGATTTGCAAGATTACATTGCATTTTTCAATATGTACATTATGAGTAATTGTATAATTCATACAGCCTTTGATAAGTATATATTATATATTACACATCTAATAGAATAGTCTGTAAATGCATCTGGAAGTTCTGATTTAAAGAAGCAACTGAAATATAATGAATATTTCAATGTAATTGCTGCAGCAAACAATGTACAAACTAAGGCTCATAGGATGTTTATATAAATGAAGTTCGTCATTACTGCAATTTTATAGGTGGGCCTGGTTTTCCTCTATCACACCCTCTCCTCCTTATGCCCTCCCCATTTCTTCCCCCTCTCTTTCTTGCAGGGGCAGGGACAGTTAACATTTTTTTATATCCCTGCTCCCCAACTGATAGATCTTGCAAGCAGGCCCAAGACTGAGTCTAAACATAGACTGGCTTACCTGGTCTTTCCACTCCTACCTTCACCATGCTAGCATCCATTTTCTACCTTTCCAGTTTTGTGTTTACCACTGTTTATTGACATATGTTCTCTGGTAAGGTTTGAGGATGAGATTCTTGGTAAACTCTCCATTATATTAATGTGACCAGTACATAAAACAAGGCTTGAACCCACCACTTCTAGCACCCAACTTCTATCTGCTGGAAATATAACACAGCAGAGAGAGAACCACCCCAGAGGTTCCTGGAGAGTGTGGAAAATAAATTCCTGATACAGCTGGTGAAGGAACCAACAAGGGAAGTTGCCTTGCTGGACCTGCTGTTTGCAAATAGAGAAGGTCTTGTGGGGTATGTGATGGTTGGAGGCTGTCTTGGGCATAGTGATTGTGAAATGAGAGAGTTTTCTATCTTTGGAGAAGCAAGGAGGGTGGCTAGCAGAACTGCTACTTTGGAATTCTGGTGGGCAGACTTCGGCCTGTTTAGGGTCTTGGTTTGTAGAGTTCCTTGGGAGGCAGTTCTGAAAGGCAAAGGAGTCCAGGAAGGCTGGACACTCTTCAAGAAGGAACTCTTAAAGGTGCAGGAACAGGAGGCTGTCACCATGTGTCAGAAAACGAGCTGGTGGGGAAGAAGACCAGCCCAGCTGAACAGAGAACTCTGGCTGGAGCTCAGGAAAAAGAAGAGAGATTATGATCTTTGGAAGAAGGGGCAGGCATCTCAGGAGGAGTACAGGTCTACCGTGAGGTTGTGCAGGGAGTAAATTAGAAGGGCCAAAGTGCAGCTGGAACT
>NW_010191199.1:0-11294 GCF_000695765.1 Mesitornis unicolor
GGCCCCGCAGGCCTCGGTCCCCGCTGAAGCGCTGCCGCAGTAAAACCTAAGGGGCTTCCCCCTCCTTAGTTTTTTGAAGGGTTGGGGTTTTCTTTTTTAAGGAAAAGAAAAAAAATTCACACGCTGAGAGCGCGCCGTAACTTTTTCCCCGTCTCTGAAAGCTCGTTTATAGCAGACAAAATGCCAGGAACCGTTAACCTCCACACATAGCCGAACTCTCCGAAGAGACCCCAATGTCAGTTAACACCTTATTAAGTGAGAACATAACCATAGCTCATAGCTCCCAGCTTTCCAAAGTCTCCGCTCGAATAACTGCGTACATCAGGCCTTGCTGCTCCCACATCTGGGGGGACCAAAGCATTCGTTCCCCTCCTGTTTTCAGCCACAAATCAAGCAGCATCTTTAATCCCCAGAGTTTATCACCAGGGACCCTTCAGACTCCAAGTTACAGTGGTTTTTAGCCCATAGTTTCAGGCCCAAGTGGCATGGAAAATGCTAAGTTTGAAAACTGTGACCAAAGCAAGTTCTTTTAAACCCTCAAGGAATAGTACACAAATGCGGTATTTCTAATGGATTTTACACTTCTGGTCTTATGGATGCACAAGTGAAAAAATAAATCTGAACCACTGTCAATTACCGGTGACACCAGCATCAGTGGCACCACACATCCCCATCACAGCAGTCCCACAGCACCTTGCCACAGCAGGAGGTGGTTTCCAAGGATGGCCGAGACCATTAGAGCCCTTTCCCAAGCCCTCCAAGTTGAGCTCAAAGAGACGCTAGTGCAGAAACAGCACAAACAGAATCTGGGGACTCACAAGATAAGGGCATTTAGTTTCAATGTGAAAATATTCAGTATATTCCTAATCACCAATGTCTCTTTTCCTTGAAGCAGTTCGGCGGGGAGGAGCCCAACCTATGCCACCTCACGTGCTGGGTGCTGCTGAGTCACCCACGGGAAAGGCAGCCCCTAGTGTGGGCTCAAGCCCAGCGTTCTCACATGCATCAGCCTATCAGCCTGCTCAGTCCAGCATCTGCCACCCAGGGAGACCCTGCCCAATGCACACGGCAGCTTTGCAAAGCCAGAAGGCGATAATTCCTTCCACCTGCAAGCACGAGGTTCGATGGCTCCTTCTTGGCTTTCCTGATCACCAAAACTCAGAGCAATCAGAAAATTAATCTGAACTGTCTCAGGAACAGCCCGAGGGCAAGTCAGGCTTCAATGGATTTCTTTGGCGCTCCTTAGGTATTTTTTTCCCTTTGACTCTTTACACACAAATGCAAGGCCGTAAAATCAATCTGCATGCCAAGGGGGGAGATGGTAGAGGTTGGCTGGGGGAAGCCTGCATGGCCTCTCCACCCAGTAGAGCTCCTGAAGAGGCCACCAGGTCTCCCACAGATAGCTACTGCACCACAGTCTGCACCCAACCAAGAGTGTCATCCTCAACTGAAACCAGATTTCTCCTGCTCCACCAACAGCGCTTACCACCTTTCTCTCCAACCCCAGAGTTATCCTTGAGGAAGGATGATTCATGCAGAAAATGGGTATCTGAAACTTGGTCCCACATCCCTGCCATGAGAGTGTCAAGCCTCAAAGCTCAACCTTTCATACAGGTGACATCTTACGCCAGTAGAAAGCATCACATTTTCCTCCTTCCACAAGAACAGAAAACACCCAGCAACCATAATATGTAAGCCAGGATTTCTTTGTGAGGTTTTTCAAATCCAAAGCATCCCACACCTGACCTGCCTCCCTCTCCCACAAGAACAGGACCTTCAACACACTGAGCACATCAGCTGCTTTACCTTACCAACATGTGGGCTGGCCTCAAGGCCCTCAAGGTCTTTAAGTAGGATGATGTTTTACACCTGTACATTCCAGTGATGCAGATTCAAGTGAATTTCATGCTTTACAACTCTGTGATTTCATAAGTCCAGTCTGATGCAGAAGCACCACTGGCGATGCACTGGGGAAGGGATGGAAGCTCCTACAGCAGCCACGAGCATGCATGCCACCACTTTAGGGCTTTGCTTGGTGGCAGCCCCAACACCTGTCCCTGAGAAAAGGCTCCTTAGACAGCAACTGACTGTATCACCCAACACCCAAGCAGGCTTAGGGCTGCTGCACCCAGATGGAAGCAGCACAGCTAGAAAGGTAATTTGTGAAGTTGCCACTAATATTTATAATTTCAGTTCCCCCAGCAGGGAAAATTACAGCAGAGCTGTGTGCTACACGTCGAAAAACTCATCACAGGCAATGCTGGCCCTGCCAACATGCCATGTGCCAGCAGCACAGCTGCCTCCCACCGCTGCATCCCAACAGGGGCTTCGGCTGCCAAAGGGACTGGGTCCACACAGAGCAAAAGGCACCTGGACACCTCAAACAGTGAGGAACTGCCCAGGCAGCACTTGGGAGCTGTTTTAAAGAGGGCACATTGGGTTTTTCTTTTTTTGATTATGTGAACATTTCATTTGCAAATACATATGAGTTCTTTATTTAAACTAAATCTGTGTTTTGTGCCTCAGTAGTCTGATAAAGCCCTTTAATCTTTAAAATCCCAATAGTTACCTGGAGAATAACACCAATATTGGAGTGAATCTCAGGCTACCAGCCTTGAAGAACACAGCTAAGCACGTAAAACGCATCTCACCTGTATCTATGGAAAAGCAGAAATATCACTTACTTGCATGTTGTCATGAATGTGTATATATATATATATAAAAATTTTAAAGAGCTCTGTGCCCATGTCTATTGCATCACTACTGAAGGCTGCTGTTTGAATCAATTCCCAACACAAACCCCACCAGCACAGCTAATGCCCACAAGAAAACGAACACCTTTATTTTAAGCTGTTTATTTTCCATTCAGCATACTCAGGGTGCAGAGGCCGGCACAGCATGTTCCCAAGAGCTTGATGCTCACATTTCCTCAAGCACAATGCAGGCCAGGTAGGGTCTCTGCACCACAGGGTGCTCCTCAGGATCTCCCAGGGTTACTGGCTTGCACTCTCCCATGCAAACAGCTGAATTAAGACTATGTCCTACAGCCCCTGGGTGGCTTATTGGATTAGTGACTGCTCTTCAGCAGCTCAAATCAAAGTCTGAGCAGCATGACCTTTCGCTCGCAGGGCTGTGAAGGTGCCCCCAATGAAATGAGCTTCCCTTGCCCTGCTCCAGTGGGCCAGGCCATATCACCCACAGAGCGGGCGTTTCACAGAACATGAAACACCTTCAACGGGGCCTTAGGACTTAGCAGCATGGTTGAGTGGGAAACCTGCCCCTGGACTGGACATTCCTTTGGAATGTGAATGAGAAGACAGTAGCAAAGGCCAGTGCAGGATCCAGCCCTGCTGCACCGCCAGGGCCCTTTCTCCTTTAGTTCCGAGATGAAAAAACCAATTTACAAAGACCAAGTTCAGCTCCACATCTCCACCCTACCACTGGTGAACAAACCTGTGTGCCATTTGTTCCCGTCATCTTCTGCATCTCCAGCCTTAGGCTGCTTTAATAAGCGTTTCTGACTGAAAATCAACATGAAGAGGATTTCTACATTTTAAACCCTCAGTAAAAGGAAAGACAACTTTAGAAGGGCTGTGGTGCATATTCTGTCTTTACCCAGTTCACACACAAAGGCAACTTCATCCTAAGGGACGGAGGGATTGTAGAAACACTTCTACTGTGTAGCCTGGACAGGCAGGCAGAGAGGGGATGCTCTGCAGTTCCCATCATTCGGCAGAGGAGCCTCCTCAAACCAGCCCTGAAACAGTACCCAGGAGAACAGGAGCCAGGCTTTCACACCACAATGTCCAGCCACAACCTTGCAGGAGCAACACAGTGAAGAGCGAACAGTCGGGACTCGGACTCAGCCAGCCACAAAGCACTGGAAGCACAAAGCACGTATTTGTACATACGTGTACACAGCCGTATACGTACACATAACTCGCATGAAAATTCTGCAAGCAATTTGCAAGTCATCAGTGTGGTAGGTGGCCACATGGCCAACAGCCCTGTGCTGATACATATGGGAGAAGGGAGGAAAAGGCTGTGCAAAAGGTTAATGAGCAAAGCTGTGATTTCTAAAATGAAAATGCATCCCCTGGGACACAGCCCTGCAAGCAACTGCACAGGAAAGGTGCTTAGAGCAGGTCAGAAGCAGCAGGAAGGCACAGCTTTGCTGGCTTTCTACAGCCCCCTTCAGCCCCTAACACTGCTAAATCACCCTGCGATGCTCCCCCAGCACTGCACAGATAGCAGCGGCTTCATGCTCCTTCATCGTCATGCTCTGAACACAAGAGCATGAGATGATTTGGTATTTAGCAAGTTTGGCGCTTTGCACTCATGGCGGGTCCCCAGCATCTTGCTTCACCATGGGCCATCAAACAGCAGCCAAGAGGCTGGAAAGCTGCTGGGTGCCGGTGCTCAGTCCCCAAAGCTCCCAGATTTCATCACATACCAAAACGTGTGGGGCAGGCTCACTTACCAGTGAGCTCCAGCTGGAATTCAGGTTTTAGCACACGGAGGTTTCTCCCTGGACATAAAAAGATGTGTGGAGGAACAAAAGCAACCCATACCATGCATCGTCAGCTTTTACACTGGGATTTCACCGAGCACTTGGAGAGATGAAGAGCTGGGGAGATCAGCACAGAACCGATGTGTGCTGCAGTCGCTCTGCTGGTTGCCTGGACTTTGAAAGCGCCCGGAGGCATAAGAAACAAAGTGAAACACTAAACAAAGGCATAAATACAGAGAAAGCAGAAATGCAGAATTCCCACACTAAGCATTCAAAACGGAACATGCGTAACAAAGACCTACCTCACTATACCAGAAAAAGAACCCAAACCAGCCTGCTACTGGTGCTGGGTGCCTTATGCCCATGGAATTTTTAGCTTGTGACCACCGAGCTGTGCTTTATAAGTCCCACAAATCAGATGCCAGCCAGCAACAGGAATTAGACACCAGTCCCCTGTGGTGACCCAGGACCTGGGTGGGTAAGGGTCTGTGGCCAAGAGACCTGAAGACTGGCACCATTGAGACATGGGTGTGGCATGGCCGAATCTTTTTAGCAAGAAGCATTTGCTATTTAATAGCTACTGGGAAACCCATCTGAATAGAGGTGAAGGTCTTCTATCTGCAGCCTGGATAAAGACAACAGATGCACCATTCAGCTTTAAGGAGAGAATAGCTTTGAGGAGTGATCTGAAGTCCCTAATGGTGAGCAAAAACTCAGAGAGATGTATCAGCCCAGCTCCACTGGTGTTTTCCCTGCCATGACCAGGGGTGGCCTGGACACCAGGAACTCCTGCCTTGGAGAATGAAGACTGAAAAAGCACATAATGTGTGCCAAGTATAAAAAAACCCCATAAAATAACAGAATAATCACATAATATAAAATAAGAAATACAAATAATAGGATTTCAAGCATGACAGCTTTCATTCATTTCATTTAGCAATAGATCAAGGAGTAACAGTTTTAAACTGGAAAAGGGTAGATTTAGGTTGGATATTAGGAAAAAGTTTTTCAACGTGAGGGTGGTAGATCACTGGCACAGGTTGCCCAGGGAGGCGGTGGAGGCCCCATCCCTGGAGATATTCAAGGTCAGGCTTGATGGGGCTCTGAGCAACCTGATCTGGTGACACTGTCCCTGCTCACTGCAGGGGTTGGACTGGATCAGTTTTAAAGGTCCCTTCCAACCCAATACATTCTATGATTCTGTAGCATTAATAAGAGGGAGAAACTGGGGTGGTCTTCTGCAAACTGGAAGGGTGGGAGCTGGGGCAGGGCAGAGCCATGGGTCTTGGGAGGACAGAGGTGGCCGGGAAATCCCAAAAGCTGACCCCAGCTGACCCAGTGCTGCCCACAGGCCACTCCAGCTCCAGAGAGAACAGGGGTGCTCCCAAGTGCTTCTGCAGCCACCAGCTGTAGATCCACCACCCAGGAGCACCGCAGCTACCCTCTGAAAGCATGCGGCAGCTGCGCGAGTGCTTCAGAAGGGAGGCAAGAACAGGCAAACCTCTGCAGATAACCCTACACAAACCAGTGGGAAATACCACTTTCCAGCCTTTGCATTGCATTAAATCCTAGGGTTTGGCTTCTTGGATTTATATTCCTCCATGGTTTCATTTTTCCCCTTAAAAAAAAAAATCACAAGCTGTTAAGCTTCAAAACTTATTATTTCCTTAACTTGGAGCTTTTCAGCTTGACAGCTCTTAAACATAAACCTCTTTGATTGAAGTCTCCTGAATTAAGCAGTCTCCAGCAAGTCACCATCTCGAACCCCGTCTGCAGAGCCACCTCCTCTCCAGGATGACCGATCCCTTCCCACACCATCATTGCAGGCTTCTGCCTGCTGCCCTGCCCTGCTCCAGGTGCTATCTCACAGGCAGGACCCAACATGAAGGATACATGGCCACGTGTCCCCCCGAGCCAGTTCAGGGTCAATGCACACACAGCAGCAGGCACTGAACAACTGGTGATGTCCTGGACCTCTCAATGCCCCATGTCACTGCCCTCAGTGATGGCACAACTGAATGAGCAACTTGGAGCAACTGAAGGTGGGCCTTGAGACGATAGCTCTTGCTGAAAGGAACGCCGGAGAGTGTGCTGCTTCTAATCCTTCTGAAGAGGAGCTGTAGGCCACACCTTGCTTCAGAGCAAGAACTCAAAAAATAACAGATGGGTAGGTCACCTTCTTTGCTGTTTACACAGAAATATACCCAAACATGGCTTTTTTTCTGGAAAATTAATGTCCTAGTTTAGCAAAGAGACATCTCTGGAAATTCTATTCTCACGGGGCACACACACGGTGCGTGATGGAGCAAGTTAGCAAGAAGGCTGTGGCAAGATGTAGAACTGGGAGCAAGTTGGAACAGAATATCCAGAACCATAAAGCTAGAGAAAACAAGCAGAAGTGTCTCTCCTACTCTGAAGCCCTAAAACAGAAGCCAAGATCCCCCAAATCTCCCTGTCTTTCTGTAGTCTCTGGAGATTACAAGGGCTGGGCCTCCTTCATTATGGTGATCCCATGACATGTTATTGCCCTTAGCTGTGGAGGGGACATTTAGTTAAAACCTATTTCAACGGGGAAAACTTGAAAATGCATAAAAGCATGGGGAAAAGTTAAGGGGAAGGCAAGAACATCCTAAAGGCCAGAGGTGGCCTTATTACTTAATTGAAAGCTTTACCCATGGCCTGTAGCTGTCCACACACATGGATTTACATACAGGAACAGATAAAGTAGTGGGTACTTCAGGAAGCAGCACTCAAAGCAGTGCTGGCATAATACATCCTACCTCAATATAGGGTGAGCTGTGTCACTAGAAGGACATTCTTTGGACAGTATCTCAATTACAAGCTTTGGGACAAATGTAACAAGTAATGGGAAGACTTACACAAGCCAGGCATGGGTAAAGGTGGCTACAGCAGTGAAATGCTAAGTACCTCGACAAGCTACACTATGCCTTCAATTCTCCCTGCAGTTGTTCCTCAGGAAAAAAAAACCAAAACAAAAAAAAAAAACACAATTAAAAAACCTCAGGCTTACTTTGAAAATTTATATGCTCATTTAGAAGGAACTTTTTTCTCTTAAATACCAGACAAGTCAACAGAATTGGATTGGGCTCAGCAGGCTCAGGGCCTCAGCAGCGAGAAGGGACCTTGGGCAAGGTGCTTCTAACACAACTGCCTTCAATTTCAAAAAAAAGACTGTTTCTAGTACCCATGTAAACAAAGCACTAAGTCCAAGATGAACCAGTACACTGATTCTGTTGTCAGTGGCCTAATTAGGTTCCCTCCTTTTGTCATTTGCTGTTCAGGTTATGCCGATTTCCATCCCCTTGGCTGGACAAGTCTCTGGGCAGCAGCACATCACTGCCTGCATGGCCACCTCTGGAAGCGCAGGCATTGTCAGAGGTCCTCTGCTAAGCATCCCACTGACGGTCTCCATTTTCCCCATTTCTCACTTTTGACCCTCAACCACTTTTTTTTTTTTTTATTCATTATCCTTTCTTGTTCTTTGTTTTCTCCCAGGATCCTTTTCCTATAAAGGCTCTTCTGCCTGGGTTAGGGAGAGCTCATAGAACTGGTGCAAGGGGAGAAGAAAGTTTCTGAAGAAAGGAGCAGAGTAAAAGTCATCCCCACACAACTGACCACAGGCCATGCATGGATACAATTAGAAGAGTCCCGTGGTCTTCATGGTATATTTTTATAATTAACATTATATAAGAATGTGATTAACAATTAATATATTTCATAGATTTATTTGATCCAAATTAGGTATGCCTTAAAGTCCAGTCACAATCCACCTGCAACTTCACAGAGAGCTACTGAAGAGCTGATCCAACACAACACACAGGATTGCTCCCAAAAGTGTAACTGTAGATAAAAAACCACCAGCAAACAGAGAGCAGCTGATTCCCTCTGCTGTCTGCAAAAGGAAGGACAAGTCAGGCCCTTGCAGACACATCGTGAAGTCCTCTACCACTTCTCCTGTGCCCCATCACACAAGCTCAAGCTCTGCTCATTCAGATTACCAGAACCAGGACCCAGACAAAGCAAACCTTGATAATTACCAGACCACAAAACCTCCAAACCTCACTCAACACAACCAATTGCACTCGCTGCTGCTTGCCAGGTCCTACTGCCCATTAGACGAGGCCAGGGAATAAAGGCGCATCCAAGGCTTAGCCCCAAACCACCCTCTTCATTTGCGGCTTTTTCTATGACATTTCATTAGCAGGATCCAGTTTTTTATTCTCCTTGGAGAAAACAGCAAGAGGAATAGGGAGCTATCTGCTTGTTCCATAGGGAAAGGGGGAAGGAAAAGCTGGGAGAGCGTGGCTGGTAGTAATGGCATGTTGGAAGGAGATGGGACATCGCTTGGGGTATCTGGGTAAGATTTCTAGAGAGGACAGGGAGCATGTTCCAACATGAACTTAGCCCCTGAAGGACTGTCTGGGTGGCGAGAAGCCCAGAACCACCACCCATCCTGGCCCTGTTTTCCATTACCTCAGCCCACACACACTCCCTTCCACCCTCCTGCCAGCCATGCTCCAGTTGTTCCTCTCCAAAGGCTGAAACAATTGCTGAGCACAGGCAAAACAGAGCCCCACGCTCACAGCACTTGGGGTCTGAGACATCATTCTGGCAAGCTAGTGAGATTCATAGGAGCAAGCAGAACCCCAAGACAGACCCAAGGTCTGCCACAAACACTTCTCTTGAACACCTCAAGGAGTAAGACATAGACCAAGTCCTCCTGAAGCTGGAAAATGCTGTTTTAATGCAGGACAGTGTCCTTCTATTATCACCTCCAGAGACTTGGAGTTAAAAGTGGATCCACACTGCAGCAGAGGATGGTGCTGCCACACACCCTGCATGGTCCCAGACACCTGCTCAGCTGGTGGCCTTCTCATTGTCCTGAACAGGTCAACCACCAGTACCTGTTCATGGGAAGGAATGAAATGCTTAGGGGAGGAAAAAAAGGATGGAAAAAGCAAGGAACAGAAGGGCTCTGCAAAAGGCAACAGGGGGGAAAATTAGTGGGAAAAGGAGAGGTGGTTTACTGTCCTGTAAAGGGAAGGTGAGCTGATTTCCCATTGCAGAGTGAGAAAGCCTGTACATGCATCAATGTACTCCACTATATACCTCCAAGCTCTCAAATAAGCCATCCTCAAGGACCAGGATCACACAATCCTCAACACAGCTATTAAAACATTAGTTTCGTTGCAATCCTGCCATTATTAACGTGGTAAAAAACATGTTTTAACTCCACAAAGTCAGGAACAGTTCTTCAATAACCCAGAGCTGGTATTTGAGATCTTCTCTTCAACAGGCATTTTCACATCTGTGCTTTTAAGATGTTTTGAATGCAACCTTTGAGGCTCTGTTCAAAGAAGCAGAAACCTGGCAGCTGCATGTGAATATCCCAGCAGATACAACTGCACCACCCAACAGTCCCACAGGAGCCATCTGATGGCCTATCCCAACAGGAACAAGGTGTTCAGAGCCACAATGGCAGGAGCAGGCAAGATCCCAGGTGGTACGGGGCAGACACCATGCAGCTAGGAGCAGGGCAGAGGACAGCCACACCACCCACTCTGCACAGCCAGGGCTGTAGGAATGTCAACAGGCAGAAAACACTGAACAAGTTAACCAGGGACAAGCAAAGTTACCATTTTTACACCATAAGGCAGACACCTCATGATGCTCAACGGCAGCCTGACAAAGACTTAACTTGCATTATACCTTGGCTACAGCACAGGAACCCATTTTCCTTTAGAACTGCCCATATAGGCTCCATCTTCTGCCTGCGATCCCACTGCCAAGCACAGCTGTGCTCCACAGCCCCACTTTGGTCAGTGACCTACACAGACAACACCCTGGCTTTTCTTATGTATGTAATATTCTGCATGTTTTATTGGTTGGGAAGCCTCTTGCTGAAATTACTGTACAATTTTCACTTGTTTCAGCCAAAATACAAGGGCAATTTTGCTTAAATAAGCCTGCCTGTGCCATTAGCTCTATCTCACCAGGGAAATTTGCTCTCAGTTGTGCATATGACATCATCTATTGACATAACCCCAAGAAACAGGCATTTCAAACTTTGCCATTTCAGATGTTGCAATTATACTCAAGTTTAAATGAATTTTTGACACTAGACTTGCACTGGGTTTCACTTCTGTATCATGCACTCTGCTTAACTTTATTTTTCCAAAAAGTAGCACTTGCTTCTGGATACTTGCATTGGCTTCCACCATGCCTAGGAATCTTGACTACAGAAATGAAGGTTGTTATAACAGCAAAACTTAAAAAATATTTCCAGTGACAATTTTACAAATCCAATTATACATTCCGCTTCTAAGAGTGACCTGGAAAAAAGAAAACCCAGTTAAAAAGAGACCCCACACTGAACAAAGGTTTTTGCCATGTCTTGCAATGGCAACCGCTCCATGACCTCAACTGTGCAAGTCCTTCAAGTAGAAAAAAACCTCAACCTGCTAAAGCCTGCTTTATTGCCCTTCTGTTCTCAACTGTTTTTTCTGCTGTGAAAAACGTATCAGTTGCATTAATTCTCACACATAGCAAAGATTAAATGAGTTTAATAGTTATCATACAACTGCTTAAATTTTAAGTATTCTTAGTGTCTTCATACCATCACTGCAGTTACTACACACAAATACAGCATTCAAGCTTCTGAAGCAATACAGCATTTAGACAAGAGCCTTGAGGAGTTCAGTGCCAGGGATGACATCCATGCTTTTCCTTCCCTTCATCTGAGAGAGTCCTTATACCTCGGCAT
>NW_010191199.1:11325-12207 GCF_000695765.1 Mesitornis unicolor
AGGGTCCAACAATTTGTTTTAACTTGGCATCCTGGTATCATTGGTAGGCAACAGTCAGAAAACACCCAAGGAACAGTGATGGGACTACCTGCCCATCTAAGTTTTGCTGATTAGCTCCTCATCATTCCCAGGAACATATCCACTGTGGGCTCTCCAGGCACACCTTACAGCATTCAAGCTAATTCTCTTCTTCACAAAACCCTCACCTCAGAAACTGTAGCACCTCAAAGAAACAGCACAGCCAGCAATTCCCGAATCAGAAGTATTACATTTTACAAGCAGAGTCACAAGCCCTACAAACTCAGTTGTTAGAGAGAAACCATAAACCAAACTGCAGTGAAGCAGGTCAGAAATCAAGATGCAGGAAAGGCTGGTTTAGGCAATTATATAATTAGTGGTCACTTTCAGACAAGAATAAAGTCCCACTTACCACTTCAGCCTTCTCATCAGTCATCTGCTCTGTAGCTGTAAAGCTCATGGAATTGGAGTAAAGTTGTTTTTAAAGTTGACAACATAAATGAGGCTATCTGATGTGTACTTGGGAAAGAAAAGTAGCTAAAATACTTAGCAGTAATTCTTACAAGAACTTGAAAGCTCTATTATATTCCGGGTTTAGTATGCAGACTACCCCCAACCCATAAAAAAAAGAAACGATAGTACTTTATTAAAATACTAAATTTTATTTTTTTTTCCACGTACATTTAGTCTCCCCACCATTTCCATTAGTCTGACCACCACCACCACCATGCCTTATCAAAACATTCCATACATACTTAAAATGAAGCTGAGGGTGGAGTCCCATCTTTAAAAACTAAACAGGCATTTTGGACAACACATTCTTGGCAAGGTAATCTGGATGACAATTATCAGACAGGGTAGGGA
>NW_010191199.1:12238-24144 GCF_000695765.1 Mesitornis unicolor
CTTTCAGCGTTTGTAAAAAGGACAGCCAAATAATGGTTACAGAAATAAGACTGCAGAATTTAATGAACTGTTTAAACTGTTTTCTTTTCTTACAGAGTCTGTCTCCACTGCCAGAGAGCTTGAATGACCTGGAAGTGTACACAAACAGTTAGAAACTGAAATCCATTTTTCTAATTATTTTCAGTCTATCTCCACTTGTTCCACAAAATATTGACATTAATTTACAACAAAAAAATGCATTCCTTTCAGAGAAAAATCAAGTTGAAAGCAAGACATTCGGTCCTTCTGCTAGAAGACTGTTATTCACTGTAAGTCACAATAGTAAGAATTCAGTGAAGGTAAGCGAGAGGATGGGTGTGGACCTGCTAGGCAAATATTGGCTGAACTCTGCCTACCCTGGCTAATGTCAGACCAACTCCAGTAGCTGAGGCTAACTGCTTTTGAACATTCTTTCAAGAACCTATCAATTTGTCTATCAGACAAGTTTACTCTGAACCACTGAAGGAAGCAGGAAAGCGTAAGGAATCTGCCACTGGAAGTTTTACCTTACAAGAATTTTGATAGGGAAATCTAAGACACATTTTAGCCTAGTATATGTTGAGTAATAACTAATTCAGAAATTTGCTTCCTGATACCACCTTTTGGCTTGCCCTCTAACAAGAGTTCAGTTGACTTTGGGAGAAAATGTAGCAAGAAAGCCATAATCTCAATCACAAAACAGCTCTCCATCCCAGACACCCTCCCCAACAAAAGGCTCAACGGCAGACTGGCCTAGGTGGCCAAATTCAGCAGCAAGGAAAACCACAGCTCATTTCCTTAGCCAATATGATGCCAAAAGGAAAATTCTGTGGGTTTAGTAAGCAAGAAATAATTTACTAACCATATAAAAGCTGGAAAAATGTAATAAAATATTAGTTTTTTCATCTTAGCCAACTAAACCCTTAAAACTGTTCCCATTTATTTAATTTGAAGTATTGTTTGTGGTTTGCAACCCTTTGAAACAGTCCAAAGCTTGTAAAGATTAAGAAGTGGAAAAGAATCCCTAAGTCAGGTTATAAAAGTTTTTGGACTTTATGAAGTTCCAATAAATTCAGTTACCTTCTGGTCCTCCGTCCTGAAGCAATTCTTAACATAGTTGGCAAATTTGGGTTCCAGCTTAGGAAGGGTAGTACCCTATTTTGAAAAAAGCGAGCTTTAGCGTATGCAGGTCATTTAATAGTTCCAATAAATAACTCAAAGCTTGAATCCTTTCGCAATACACATGGTATTTTACTGAACTCACCTTGCAACATCCCAAACCAATCTGCTTTTAAACCACTTTTGATGTTTGCTTCTCTACAGTACCCAGGTATTTCTTACAGGAGGGCCTACACAGTAAGATGTCTGTACAAGAATTTTGCTCATGCTCAAAAACATAACAGCAAGCATTCAACACTTAAGATACGGATGTGGACTACAAACAAGTTATGCTATTCAGATAAGCTAAGCTAACTCTGTATTCATGGATTCCTAGTACAGCATGCGACTTGAGACATTACTGTCTTTCATAGGTCAGTAACTCATCTCCCACCTACCCTAAAGACTCATTCCAATATCTTAGTTCTATGAATCTAAAGAACTGTTCTAGAAGTGTCTGCTTGTGCCTCTGAAATTACCTTTGTACATGCTCAAATGCACAAAGCAGATCAGGTAATTCATGGATCTACGTTTATTTTCATGTCTCCTCCTATCTCCAGGCAAAACACAGCACACTGTTTTAAGAACCTTTGATTTACTTTCACATGCCCCATGAGTGACAGTTTTTCCCATTTTTCAGGTACATCAGTTGAAATCTACCTAACCAGTCCTGATGGTACATTCAGCTGCTACTCAGCACACTGCAGAAGACAGCAATTACACGTTCAAAGGAAGCCAGTCTACATAAGGAACACTTGAAACT
The DNA here is from genome assembly GCF_000695765.1 of Mesitornis unicolor. NCBI lineage: Eukaryota > Metazoa > Chordata > Aves > Mesitornithiformes > Mesitornithidae > Mesitornis > Mesitornis unicolor. The sequence continues at coordinate 14,178 of NW_010191199.1, forward strand.
GCAATACTGCAACCAAAAAGCTTGGAATTTGACACCTTACTTCTAGATTCTGTCCAGTACTGATGCTTTTCTATTAGCTTGCTGACAACTATCTAACTATATCTAACACAGCAGTCCACTCTAATAATTTAGTAAGATTTTACCTGCCTGCTACTCCTACATATTTGTGCTTATTCAGCACTTTGCAATAAAAGCGCTCTTCAGCAACAGAAATATACTCTAAAGCTACTGGCAAGTTACCTGGTCTGCATGCTTCCCTCCATAGGGACATGTCTACTGTGAGGAGCAGCTAAGGCACTTACGCTTACACTGCAGAAACACCATCATGGCTCCCTCGAGTCATGCCAAAAACCCTAGCACCCACTATATCCAAGAGGTTAGTTTGACCTAGCAAAATGATACCAACCATCACTGTCAGGTTCACAATTAGTGATACACATTTTGATCCTGATCGTAAATTGCCGTTGCTCATTCTGCATCCCCTCTATATTGAAACACTGTTTTATTTTGCATTCCTGGGACAAAACTGCCTCAAACACCAAGAATCTAAGCAGAGGACAATCCCAAGCCTTTAGATGACTTGACTGCCAGTGTAAGGGGGGAAAAGTTTAGCATTTCAGACCAGAGTAAAAAACACAGAATTCTTTATAGCACCAACATCAGCGTAGGCTTTAGCCAAATTTAAGTCCCCAGTTAAGAAACTGGGTCAGTCAAATTAACATATGACCTGTAAGAACACTCCTGAGCTAGTGATGTAAAACCAGAACTCCACATAGTCTATGTTACTACCACCTATTCTGCAGCACAGGTGTTCACTGAACTGCACCCCTAGCTAGCACACAGCTTCCCAAACTTGGCTAAGGGGAAACCTGCTGTTATCTGCTACACTTTCACCCAACCAGCGTATAACTAAAATGCGTTTTTTGTCATATTTAAATAGCAGCTGAGAATACTCATATGTTTACCATGCTAGTCAAAGCTGATGGCAACTAGAAGCTGAGTGACTGCCTTGTGACCTTCAAAAGATGAAACATTCATTGAGGGGGGGCTTAATTAACCCTATATCCCCAGTTCAGAAAGCAACTGATTTCAGGTCTTCATTGATTCATTAATGCATATCACAAGCACCTATCTCCCCCTTCTGGAAGTCTCAAAGCCTTACAACCATCTGGATATTCAAGTTGGATACTTATTTAAAAGCAAGCAATTCCAAGCACATGAAGAACTCTTACTCTAGTTGCCTAAAATAAAATGTGCACACTAGTTAAGACAACTTTAGCATAAATACCATTTAAAGTTTGGGATTTTTTGTTGTTGTTGTGGTGAGGTTCTTTTAAGTTTTATCTGAGACAGTTTAAGAAATATCAAGTTACTGAGCACCACTTCTGGAGGAATACGAAAAGGTCGTTTTGTTTCTCACAAGTACAGGGCCTTCTTTTAGTCCCAAATAAGTTTTCATTTCTCCAAGTTTCAACATCAACATACTCTGGTAACAACACAGTAACATGGGATCATTTCTTAAAAACATCCAGTTTTTCTGATCTGCAGACGTGTTAAAGGCTGACAAATCTGAAGTTTCAAAAAACTCACCTTATCTACAGATGCTTGCATTTTTGCTTTTATCTCCTCTAACGACAGAGGGACTTTTGGAGTTTTTGGAGTCAGAGTTTTATCCTTCTTGGAATCTGGAGTCTGAAAATTATTCATTTCGTTAGGAACTTGCACACACATAAAACTGCTTAGTATACAAGATTGAGTTTTCTAAGAACAAGAATGTTAAAACTTACTGTAGAATTTCTATGGAATAAAAGTAGCAGCTATCACAAATACTCCAGATAGTTTTCGGAAAGTCACAGAAGTTAAATTTGTGCTTCTAGCACATTCCTCAGAGACAAGCAAAAGAACTACATTCAAGTTTGGAGTTACCGCAGTTAGCACAGCTAGTATCTTGGGCTTCTGGGCAGGAATGGCCCAGACATTCAGTGGTTTAGTTTACTCCACAACTACAGCCAGTTGCTTTAAAAAGGCATTTATCTGCACTGCTTTGCAGACACTATTCTGCCATCATTCATACTACACTAATTTCTCTATCAAACTTCCCTGCATGCATATTCAAGGGCATACAGCAAGTAAAAGCTGCATAAGGAAGCTTGAGAACTGCAAAGCAACAGAACAAGAACTGTTAGGTCCCAAATGAATCAGTTAAGCAACACTCTCCTATTAGCAGCAGCCGCCTCCTCTTGTACTGCAGTAGCAACCCAGTTAGCACTCACCTTTTGATTGAGCAGCTACACAAAAAAAATATATAGTTTGATTTTTTTAACCATGGGATTACCAATACTCAAGGGGCAGTGTGTCTGATTTCCAGTCTTGGCTGTTGTAGTTATATATTGATCACTAAGGAGTTTCATAGGGGAACATGAAGCAATGAACAGTATCCCTATTAAGATTCAAAAACCTAACTTAATGGTTAGTACGTTATTTAAAGGTACTATTAGGCAAGGAAACTAGCTTCCACAGTAGAATAAACATTTGTTTTACTCATTTGTCTTCACTTACTTTTGATTTAGATGCTGGTGTGGATGGCTTAGAGTCTTTTCCATTTTGCTTTGCTTTCTGCATGTTTTTTCCTGAAGCCTCACGGACAGGCTGAAAAAAAAGCACTTAAGTTTACTTGCCATGAAAAACTGCTAGTAACTGTTAAGCTTGTTAACTTAATACTCAAAACTCTGTGACAACTACATAATATTTAACCTCAAGGGAAAAAAAGCATTCTTATTCCCCATGCAACATGATCAGCATCCATCATTTAAGCAAAAAGCATTATCTGCTACAGGAACTCAAATGAAAAGTTACGATGCAGCACAATACATAACAATCAAGTTTTGTTATGATGACATAAAACTATGTGGGACCTCGACTACATTCTACTTACACATTAAGTTTTTCTTTATGTATTACCCTGCAGACTTTTGTGGGGCAGATATTGCGTAAGATTAATTCTAGATGGCACTGCAATTCCAAGATCTGACTCAGTGCTACCTTTTTTTGGTAACACAACCATTACCTCTTTTTTGGCATTTTATACAGAAACACCATCTGGGATGGGCATGGGCAATGCCAGATGCATACTGAAGAACTGGATACCTATATAAGGGACCATTTCATTCAACCACATTGGATTTTATTACATGGCAGCAAACCTGCAGTTCAAATTGCCTTCATCAGAACTGAAACTACTGCGCACTAGCACCTATAGAAATTCATTAGGACACAGCAGCATACAGTGAAATAAAACATTAACCCTTTGATTCTAAACAGCAAATATGTAAATATAAACTCAAGTCAAAGTACAGAAGTTCAAAAAAATCACTACCTTCTACCTCTGCAGCTGCCAAGTTCCCTTAGTTTATTTTACCACCAGATGGCACTCAAGGGCTGACGTAATTTTGCACACAAGCATTTGTCTGCCTGAAGTGAACCTTTTCCAATGGGCTCACGTATTTAATTTTTTTTTATTGAAAGCTGGGTTGCTAAAAAGACCTTTTTCAGAGCATGCAGGGCTAGCTGAAATGACAAAACACAACCCACATCTTTGTTTGCTCCCATGCATGAAATCACACCAGTCTGACAAATGCCCATGTTAAGAACCCAGCCACCACTATTCAGCAAAGTGAATAAAACGTGACTGGATGTGCATTCACACCGAAGTGTTCTGATGCCCTATTACAATTTCTTTATACAGACTAAGCTAAATCAAAAGCATCCCATTCACACATTCCAAACGCTTAAACCCACTGATTTAAAGGCCTATCTGCCCAATTACTGTCATCCCTTGTATTAATACCTAATCCATTATAAAGCAGAACACTGAACAAAGAGGCCACTTCAATCAGCTTCCGCATTACAATAAATGCGGAGTTCAAACCTTAACAGCTATATCATTTATGTAAACACAGCTTCCCCTTGCCTTCTGCATCAGGGGTCTTCATATGAACCCTCAAAGATGACAAAATCAGGACAGTTAATTAACATCTATTAGTAAGGTGGTAGCACTTGCTCCCCCTGTCTGAATAAACTTAGCTGCAAATTTTAAGTCCATCTGGTGTTATCATTCACTTCCTTTCATTAAGCAGGCAGTTTCATCTTTTTGGACTTAAGAGGGTCACAGTGTATATGTATATATGTGTGTGTGTATATATATAGATAGATATAGATATATGCCATTTACCTTCTTAACTGGTGTTTTAATTTCCTCCTCATCATCCTCTAAGTCATCCTCATCACTACAATTAGAAAGGTAGCCGCTGTAACTCAAGATTCATACTCACAGCTTTAACCACAGTAGAAATTAGTCTTCCCCCTCCCCTCCAATAAAACATTGCAAGTAATCTTCCTAAGTCTACTTTATACCTTGTTTTAACACATGGTAAGGTGTTAAGCCAAATACTTTACTTGCTACTGTTAAAGCAGATAAATGTGTTCCCTGCTGCCCTAATACAGAAGGGCTCTATCTTGGGACTTCCATTACTACTAACAATGAAATTCTAAATTTGTTAGCAGTAAATTAGTTACATGGAACAGTTTTATAGCCCAGTATGTCATATCTGAAAAACACTAATTTAGATTGCATTGTGAAGATAAACTTGAGGTACTCCTGCTTTTTTTGTAGCCAAGATAATGTCACACAAGCATTATTCTGAAACAGTCAACACGATTTCAAAATGTATTATCAAAACAAGAATACATACTCATCATCATCTTCATCGTCATCGTCATCATCCTCATCATCTTCTGATAATTTTGCTTTTTTCTTAAAAAAGATCAAGTATGTGAAGCGTCAATACTATGTCTTAATAAACAGCAATCTTAATCCAAAACAATTTGTGGCATAATTTGTAACTACAAGACTATCTTCCCTCAATTTGGCTACAAATCAAAGTTACAGCTGACAAGCCAAAAGCTATTAAATTTAGAGCATATTAATCTTTCCTTCCATATTACAGAGTTTCAATCAGCATTTAAACTCTTGCAGCACACCAATGTTTATACTGGAACCTGCGCACACTCAGTTACTGTAGTGGACAAAACTACCACAGGAAAGTAGCCTTTGTATTAGCCCCTCCAGCAAAGCTTTGGAAACTATGTGTACTGACCTACACTTCTGTAATTTAGTACTTGTCAGGACTCAAGTACAAAATAATACTCCCTCACATATGTCAACAGACCACATATCAAGTAAACCATAGCAAGCCATTTAACTGCCTACTCCTAGAGGCAGCATTAACACCAAAACAAAAGAAGATTCTGCAGACAAGCAAATTTAAAGTATATTACCTGTGGTGTTTTAGCTCCTCCTCCACTTGCTGGTCTCTTTGTTGAAGTGTTCACAATTTTTGTATCATCTTCCTCATCATCTGATTCTGGTTCTTCCTCTATTGCTGATAAAATGATGGCAACATGTAAAAAACCCACCTCATCTAGCAATATTTGAAACAAGATTGCTAGTAAGAAACAGAAGAGTATGATCCACAACCAAATAGGCAAGGCCCTACTGAAGTGCTGAAATGGTAAGAGGAAGCCTCCTACTAGCAACCTAACCACTGACATCAGAAACTTTCCAGTTGACTGTACACAGATACATTGAAAACCAAAATGGGTGAATAAACCTTGCACACACCGCTTGTAACACTCCTCACAAAAAATAAGACCTAGAAAGTCAAGAACAAAATTTTCTTCACTTCCACAGAGACATTTAAGAGAACTTCTAGAAAGATCAATTTCAAGGGCAATTCTACAAAGGAGAATTAACAAAGAAAAAGAAAAAAGAAAACAAAGAAAGAACAAAAGGCTAGTTAGTCTTGGCTTCGTTTTTAGTGCAAACTCTAAACTAATTAATGGGCCATCTTTGCACTTTCAACTGAAACAGAAAGCTCATAGCTTTGTACAGTGAGCCACTAACACAGCCTCGCACCCATTTTTAAGGAGAGAAAATAGAACTCAAATTGCAAAGCTGACAAACTCTCCTTATCCAGACAAAACAAGAGGCAAGAAAGGCGTGGAACCATTTCTCTGAACTTCCTTGACCTACAACCCCCTCATGCCTCTCAGGACAGGCAACTAAAGAGGGTCAGTACTAGAGAAAGTACTGTCTGAGATACCAGATACACCACCCAACTTACATTGGTGCTGACAGGTAGTAAGATCACAGATTAGTAATCAGAGTAATACATACCCACAAGATGCTGACCACTGACATAAACAGGCCCTGAACCACATTTCAACCTCAAGACCACTGGTGGTGTGATCTCAAAGCCACCTAATGAAACCTAAGGAAAAAAAAAATCATTGTTATTTATTCAAATATTAAGTGTGCTTAACAGACAATCCATTGAAATGAAACCGAAAGAGTGCACCAACATCCATGTACTCTAAGGCTAATATAGTTACTCTAAGTTTTGATTTGACAGAATATTCCAGAAGTATTTACGGTCAAATCAGGGACAATAAGCAACAGGGTTTACTACACTCTTGCTGTTTATACTTAAAGCACGCCTTTCAAAGCCAGATCAATCCACATTTGTTTCTACTCATCTTGGCTGTGATACCAGTTGGAACATGATCCATCACACCTGGCCCCAGCACTGTGCAGCCCCACTTGTACATCTGCAACAGCAATTCAAATTACATTCCAGATGGCAGGAATGACAAGTAGGGTGCTCTTAAATCAAGAAGGGTAGCAATCATTTTTAGAATCTCTTAAGAGCTTGGGACCTGCAAAAAAAGCTGGATTTTTCTCATCCCAGCCTTAAAGAAAGCAACACAGGCTATAGACGCATTTGCTTGCAAATACATACATTAAAATACTGTCACATTTATCTTCTAGTTACTATACAGGCCAAAACTGATATTTGTCTGAATGCACTGACCACTGCAGTTTCACTAAAATTCACAAAACCTTTAACTTGTCTCTCGAGACCTCATTTATAGTAATTTTTCCAAGGCCCTGTACTTACCGTAGGCTGCACTGACATTTTCAGAGATGCCAGTACTACTTTAGTAGGGTTTCCTTCATAGTCCAAAGCTTCTGCTTCTACAACGTGCAATTCGTCTTTGGCTCCAGCCCCTAAAGTAACCTGTGAAGTAAGGTACAGTGCACATTCTGAAAATCTTCCCAAATATTCTCACGTCTTTTAAACTCCATTCACTGTTCTGCATGTCTTAGGACCAAATTTTGCATTTCTGACTGCCAGTGATTCAGTTGCACTCCTCCCCAAGCCAGTACCCTCTTTCTCCATAACGCTGGCACTTGCAAGGTGCACTTTAAGGCATGTGTTTTGATGAGCATGAAAAGTAGACCTTTTGCTACTGGATTATTGCATTGAAATGGGTCAATGACAAATCCAGTCAGCACTGAAGCTGGCCCCAGGGAAGAGGAATACAAGCATGTGCCTAGAGGAAGGGTAACAACTGCTATCACTACTACAGAATTGCAGCCTTTACCCTTCCTGTCATGTTTCATCTGTCAGCTGCTTCACTTTGTCACACTACACACTTTTTCCTTACTTGACATCCAATTGGGAGTTAAGCCTTAACAACCACTCGGTCCAGTATGGTCATTTATGCTTATGCCTTCTGCATTAATTCACCAAGGACTGCTGCTGTCCCAGAGCATTTCAAAATTCAAATGCCTGGATTAAAAGTTTAGCACTTTCTGAAGATTCAAAGATCATAGCTGCAGGGAAGCAAATGAGTGACAAAGGACAGGCCTGAAATTCCAGTACTCTGAACCTCTGGCATCTGAGTCAGGATTACATGCAAGAGATGTGAAAACCAAGAATCCCTTTAAGTACTACAACCACTTAAGATCAGTGCCATTTCCTTTCCTCATGCTCATGAAAGCAAGCTTTCCACCCTCCATGGAAGATACGGGTATGAACACTTCAGGCAGAGGCATACAGCTTAAGTTTCTGCTGAAGCTGAGCTTTAGGAGGCTATAATGATCCAGACTTTATATATCAGACTGAAGGATGAGAAACAACGTAGGATTCACTACGCCTGGCAAGTTTTGTTACTATAAAGAGTTGAAATTGCTGCTCTGATCTCACCTCTCACATGGGTCAGCAGCAGCACTGAATCATTCAGCTAGTGGGAGAAACATCTTTTTTTTCTCCTATTTCTGTACCCCACACCCAAATCCATGGTCGCATCTTAACTGACATGTGCCAGTCCATCTTTATACATCCAGTCTTATCACATGCACTGGGTATTTGCTACTTTCATACTTTACCTTCCATCAACTCTTCCCTTTCCTTGCCAAGACATTTTCTGTTTGTAGTTATGTCTAATATCATCTAAACCTCTTGGACATTTCCAGTTTGTCATTTGTTATTTTAGCCCCCATTTCTCCTGTGTATCATCTTCTGTCTTTAGAAGACAGGTTATTAAATTAGACTTTTTTCCCATAACCCTAAAAACTAGGTGTGCATTCAGTCTGCCTCATCCCCCATGAAGACTGCACAGCTTCAAAAGAGATACTACAAGTAACTTTCCAGAATCAGGATCTTTGGATAAAGTCATACAATTCAAGTATCACTCAGTGACTTTTATCTGCATGACATTCTGATATAAGAACTATTACATGAACTTGTCCTATACATACTTCACCATTATATTCTTCCCTCAAAAGAAATTCTAATTAAGAACAAATTAGTCATTGCTAAGTCTAGGTTGTGATTTTCATAAAATGTAAGGGCTGAAGACATATGATTCACAAATCTGTAATGCCTATATTAAAGTGTTGTAAGTGTCACTGTGAATAAGTTTGTAGAGTGTTATTACACAAGGCTCCTGCGGGAAGCAATTCGGCTGCAGGAAGCAATCCACAATTATGAGTCTTTTGTTTCCAGGTAACCTCAAGGTATCTCTTTGTATTTAAATAAACAGTAACAAACCATAATGTAGAGAGATGTCTGTGAAGCTGGGACATTATCTTTCTGCTAACCAAAAGAACCACCTCAGGTCAGAACGAAGACTCTGAAATACTGTGTCTTGCTTGTGTGGCAGCAGAAAGAGCAAAGGACACTCTCACTGCACAGGATGCCGATTTCCAGGAGTGTCCTGCTGCGGAGGACACTGCTGGAGTCTGTTAGATGAATTATCTGAATGAAAGACAGCATTTCCCACTTACATCCTTAGCAAGGGAAACATTAAGACAGAACATTAAACCCTCCTCACTTAGAGGCATTAGAATCACATTAGGGAATATATGGAAAAGCTCTTTAAAATAAAGTTTTAATAAGTCTACTGAAATGCGCCTATGTACAATTCTTACAAATCTACCCCTGTGCTCCTGTAGCATTTGAACCACTGCGTGATGTCAGAGTGTGTATTTTGAACTTTGATTCCATTTAGCATACATTTATTAACCTATTGTGAACTCATTTTTAAACTTTTTCCAACCTTACATTGTTTGCTGTAAACAACAAAACATCAGTGGATACTGGAAACTTTTTTTTCAATACAGCACATATTTCAAGTGACATGATATGCTCTACTCCCCGTAAGACTTTATTATTTAACATTCACACAAAACCACTTACCACTAAAAGAAACAAGTTTAAGGAAACTAATGTACATAACAAAAAATATTCTCACAACATCGCGCTCACCACGTTTTAAAAATATAAACATAAAAACCAAGCGGTACTTGCCGTTCTCAAAGATAACTGATGCTCATTTTCTTCATCGTCTACCTTGAACTGATACTCCTTATCCGCTTTAAGCTCGCAGCCTGTGAAAAGACCTCTGCATTATAAACGCACCGTTTTATTCAAGACACCGGTATTTGCTAACCACTTAAAAGCTGCTGCTTCAAGGCTCTGCAGTGGCACAAAAAAAAAGCGGCACCCCAGGAGAAACACGTGGGGCTGGGGAAACCCCAGGGGAGCCCGCGGCCTACTGCCGG
>NW_010191200.1:0-855 GCF_000695765.1 Mesitornis unicolor
GTGGGGTGCAACTGGGAGGAACTGGGAGCACTGGGCGTGAGGGAACTGGGCCATACTGGGAGGAACTGGGCAGCGCACGGGGACTTTTGCACGAGGGACCCCCCCTTCCCCCAATCCCCCAAACCCTCTCGCACCAGGACAACCCCCCAGTGGCAGAGCCCTTGCACGAGGCTTTCACACGAGGGTTTGCACAAGGGTTTCACAGCAGAGCTTTCGCACAAGGATTTTGCATTAGGGTTTCACACGAGGGTTCTGCACAAGGGCTTTGCACAAGAGCTTTTACACAAGGGCCTTGTACGGGGGGTTTGCACGAGGGCTTTCACACGAGGATTCACACAAGGCTTTTGCACAAGGCTTTCACACGAGGGCATCACGCGGGGGTTTTGCACAAGGGTTTCGCACGAGGGCTTTCACACAAGGATTTTGCATTAGGGTTTCACAAGAGGGCTTCGCCCGGTTGCACGAGGGTTTCACACGAGGGCATCGTGCGGGGGTTTCGCGCAAGGCTTTCACACAAGGCTTTTGCACGAGGGTTTCGCACGAGGGCTTTCACACAAGGATTTTGCATTAGGGTTTCACACGAGGGCATCACACGGGGGTTTTGCACGAGGGCTTCACACGAGGATTCACACAAGGCTTTTGCACAAGGCTTTCACACGAGGGCATCATGCGGGGGTTTTGCACAAGGCTTTCACACAAGGGCATCACACAAGGGTTTTGCACGAGGGTTTCACACGAGGGTTTCACACAAGGATTTTGCATTAGGGTTTCACACGAGGGTTCTGCACAAGGGCTTTGCACAAGAGCTTTTACACAAGGGCCTTGTACGGGGGGGTTGCACGAGGGCTTTCACAC
>NW_010191201.1:0-7066 GCF_000695765.1 Mesitornis unicolor
TCTGTGATTCTGTGATTCTGTGTGATTCTTAGAGAAAGGGCAGAAAGAATCTGTAGCAGAAAGAATCTGCTACATGCATGCGAGATTTTGATACTGGTATCAAAAGCAATAAAATGTTTTAGTCAGTGATTGAATTAATTTACAGATGAACATTTATGCCTTCATAAATACATGGTTAGAAACCTTAAGGGAATATCAGCCTATCTTTCCAGTAAAAAAAAAAAAAGGAAACGCAAATATTTTTAAATTATGATTCTATTTAACAGACAAGGAAGGGGTTCCCATACATTTGGATAGGATCCAGATGAAATTGCCTGTGCACTTATAACTCCATAACCCCAGAGTGGTTAACGATATTTATTCTGCAACAGGTTAAACAATATAGCAAAGGCATAGTGTTTGTGCAAACCCTAATGTAGAAGGGAAATAGTATTTATGTTAATAAGTTAATGAGTCTACACTACACCCTCTCAGTCTGGTACTCCCTCCTCCTAGGGGCCAGCTATCCTCTTGGCCTGGGTTATTCGCTCAGAACCCAATTGTCCTGGTTCAGCCCTCATCCTTCTGATGGGGAAAGCAACCTTAGTGTGGTATGCAGTAGGGCAACGCTATCCTCCACCAGTGATCTCTTGGCACATGTTGCATGGGCAACACCAATCCAGCTGCTGATGAGAAATGAGAGACAGATTGAAGCCCCTCACTTCCTCTCCAGGAGTAAACTCCAGAATGTTGCTGCCAATCACATAGATGCTTGTTAAGGTATTTTATTACATAATAATGTATAATTGTCAGCCAGAAAAGATGTGTGACAAAGAAATTCACATTGCTTCACACTCACCCTTTTCAAAGAGACCAGATTCTAGCTGTCTTTTGCATAGACCAGCTCCTCTATGTTTTCACAGGGACAGCAATTATCGCTTTTCACCTCTTACACTGCTGGGAAGGATGCCTTTCAACACTGTTCCCTGATGTTAATTGCCCAAACATAGAAGGAACCAAATGTAGATAAAACAGTTATCTGTAGATTTACTCATCATTGCTGCCAGCTTGATGTTCATATTCATATGAACCATGAAAATAAAATAACAGTTCACAAATGTAACTTTGGAAATGTTCCATTTGGGTGCTGTACTCTCACTGGCACAAATGAGAAGGGTTTTATATTTTGTTGCTTATCTAAACTATGGCCTTGATCCTGCTTCCAGTTAATTCAATGGGAGTTTTACCATTAACTTGACTGTGGCTGTGTGTACTGGAACATCCTCCTTTTTTTTTCTAATTAAAGTCAAGCCTGAGTCTTGAAGCTAAATTACTTTGGCCCAAATGTCTGAACTTGATTGCCAAAATAGGACACATAATCCTGCACATTTTTATGTGGAAAAGTGATCCAGTGAAAGTCTGAATTTCAAATATATTTGCCATGCAGTAAAAGTAAATACATACAATGTGTGTGCTAAGCCTATGCTTTCTGCCTCAAGTGCAGGTTTACATGGCTTATTTCACCTGCAAATTGAGTCAAAGCTCCTAAAAAAACTTGAAAAGATGTTTCATCATCTAACTAGCTCAACTTTTTGAAGCTAAGGACCATTTCTTAGTCAGAAGATTATCACACCACAAAGTTGTGTATTTCCAGAGGCAGATTCATTCCCAGTTATTGCATCTCAGATTTCTTTATTAAAGAAGAGTGTCTATCCTCTTATTTTTTAGAAATGCTGCTTGTTTGTTTTGTGCTGTCAGGGACTTCAGCATGCATGGAGAACTTCAGTGAAAAGGAAAGGCTGTTCTTTCTCTGTCCAGTGGACCTAAGAGTAGTCATCAGTGCCAAGGTGAGTTCTTGTCTGCTGATAATCATTCTTACCATTGCAGTAATATGCTTTTCTACTCTGTCATACAACGTACGACTTTAAGACGAAAGACATGGCAAACAACAGATCTGTTTAACTTTATTTTGACTTTGTCAGCTTTTCAGCTATGTCATTAAATTCAACAAAGTTGAAGTTAGCTGAGGACCCAGAATTTTTTCAGTGGTAAAAAGCTTTTTTTATATTATTTTTATGATTAAAATGTTAAAACGATATAAGATTATTCCTATCCATTTAAGATTATTCTCATTATTTCTCATAATTGTTAGAGTCCACTTGAGTAATTTATGGGTGGGCCTTTAATGCAGCTGTACCAATAACTGAATCCATTTTGGCCTTGCTGACCATAGTGCTTTCCACCTAAAGTTCATAATTGACACTGAATACACTCAAATGTCAGCTACTGGGAGATACAAGAGCCTTGAAGGGATCTGGAATTGTGTTCTATTTTATTTTGTTTATACACAGCAGAGACTATAAGTATTTAGGGAATATAACCTGATTATACAAAATCCTGTGTGGAAGAGCCGGCAACACAATATATTCTCAGCAGAAAAAGGTATTTCTAGGACAATGCAAGATACTAATATGGGAAACTACTGTGGGAAAGTAAACCATTGCTGTGCATCCAGTGGCTGCCTCATATTGATTCTTTGGATAGGAGCTCTGCTTTAGATTGCTGAAATTTGCATATACAGAGAATGTATCTGTGTGTAACTCACCCATATCTGTTTTAGCTGGAATTATTTATACAATTTGGAATATAGTTTTATTCTCCAAAGGGGCTATAGGATAAGCACACTTGGAGAAGTGTATCATAGCCCAGCTCCACAGCAACGAAACAGAACTTAAGTGTGAAAGACTGCAACCTCCCAACAGATTCTCTGACATTTATGTATCTATGATCTGGGAAATTCTTCAGGCTTTGTTTTACCCTCACAGTGAATCCAAGTCCCTGTTAACATTTTTGGCTCCTTTAGGAATCTGGTGACTGATCCTCTGTTGCCTTGCATCTTGTACTGTCATTCAACATATACAAAATGATTGCAAAACACTATGGGCTCCATTTTGACATTTACTTCAGTGCAGATATATCGGTCTATACCACTGGAGGTGGTGGCCCTACTTTCTGATTTGGCAGCTTTTTAATCTCACTTTGCACTGGAGAAATAGATGTGCAGTCTATGGTAATGGGAAAAAATAGTACTTCAGTTGCATTTGATGGTGAAATAATTTCATTTCAGTTCCCTACTCTTCAAAGCAAGTGTAATAACATTCTCCTCACAGAAGTGTTGGGAAAACCTTGCCTTTTAGCTCAATTGCTAATTCATTTGAGAATAAAAAACTGTCTTGTCTTTGCTAGGATTTTGTCAACTGTATATCCTAAGCTAATGAACTCGAGCTGAAGCCTCCTTCTTCTGTTATCATGGCAAGGGCATTAGGGAGAAAAAAAAAAAAGATTAGGGAGAAATTAAACTTTCACATATTTCTACCATTTTGGTTTCTGAAGGTAAAGCTATCTTAATTGGTCTTACTGAAAAATAGCCAGCCTGGGTGTAATGTATTCTTTGGCAGCCTTTGTCTGCAGCATGCTGCTGCTCAAATCTCTTCCTTGCAATGGCAGGGGAATTGCCTGCTGATTGCCCACACTGTCCATGCCTGTCCTCTCTGAGGTGGTACAGGGGTTAGCAATGTCCACAGCTCTCTCCTTCCAGGGAGGCAGAAGCCTGCTGTCCAGCTAGCAGCATGGTTTGTCTTTAAGAAATAAAAGAATTCTGTATCAAAAAGATCTAGAAAATGAATCATGCTTCTACATGGGGCCAAACCAGACTCCTGTATGGAGCTGTTAGTCTGTATCTTCTGTATGAGTTTGACATCTGGGTGTGGATTCATATAGTACAGCTGAGGCTATATTGTGGCTGGAGGAGATGATGGAGGGGAGAAGTGGAAAAAAGCAGTACTGGTTTGGGGAATTTTTCTGCTGTGAGGTACTGAGAAGTGCCAGTATCAGTCACTTATGCATCTTTTTGTTATTTCTTGCGAATAGACATCTGAGAAAAACTTTCAGCAAGTGTCTTACATTCTGTGATATCTTTGTGAGAAGACTACACCACAACCAACATTTGCAGAAGACTGGATAAAACTGTGGGATGACCACCCTCCTGTACCATGTCACGGAATCGCACCAAAATGGCTACACGCACACAGATAACGAACTCAAACAAGCTTTAATCTGCAACTGAAATGAAGCAGACAAAACTTCATTCACCAAAACAACATCCTACTGACATTTAACAAATACAGGTTCGATGTGCTGGTTGGGAATATTACCAGACACGGCTAAATTAAGAATTCTCAAGTTTTTGGCCAATTGATCCAAAACGTGCACTCACTCACTCACCAAAAAGGGAGGGCTCTCAATCTCGAGAAGTTACCTTAAGTGGCATACAAACTCAAGGGGAGAGTCCCCGACTGCAGACTCGCTGCTCTGAGGAGGACCGACTCAAATGAGTCCTCCGGCAGGGCCCCATTTATACCCCGGTCAAACCTGCTCTGTGGTCAGTACATGGTCGTGTCACCCCCTACTGGCTGAGGACCCCAACTTTCCCGCCTTTGACTCCCACTGTGTGGACCAGACATGAGCTGTGAGGGGGGAGGCAGTCCTGGCGCCACCAGGGCCAGAAACTTTAGCACAGTCTTTTGTTGGGTTTTTCTCAGGTCTGTAGTAGGGTGGGTGCATCTGCCACATACCACCTCTCATTGGCTTCAGTGGTGGGAGTATTTCTGATCCACTTGTGCACAGTCTACACCTGCCTAACTTTGGTGGATCTCATTTTTTGGGAAGGACCTTTAGGTAGTTATGACTTATTGAAGTCCCACCTCAGAGTGGAGCCCAGCCTCCAGACCAGCAGATACAGCCAAGAGCTGTCTCATCATGCTGCTATACAATGTTATATTGTTCCAATATGCTCTCCTTTCTGGTCTTTTCTATTCCAGTGCTGGCTGAAAAAAAACCAGCTTTTTTTCCCACACACATACATCCTTTGTAACCAAAACAACAAAAAGTCTTGTAGCAGATACTGTGATCTGGACCACAGTGTTCAGTGGAGATATACCTGATTTAAGCAAGTTTAAATTAAGGGTCTTCTTCTCAAACGTAAACACGGTATCCTACTGCTTAGTAAACAAAAAAAAAGCAGGAATGATAACACTGGTCATTTTGAAAGTGGAACTGTGGGTTGTTAGGTAAAAATGAGAAAACCTCTGCCAAATAATTTATCTAGTCTCTTCTGAATCGGACTAGGGGCTCCACAGCCTACCTGTACATTTGAAAAAAAATGTTCATTTACTTTGAACTAGGAACCTGATGTCTTCATGTGGTGTCATTTTATTTTAGTATGATGTGAAACACTAGTCACCGATCTCTAAGCTCTTGGCTAGTACAGACCATGAGTTGTAGATTTCTGTTCTAACTCTCTCAGTAACTTTCCTTCCAGCCCGAGGTATCCTGCTTGGTTCAGTCGTTTCTGTTACAAGACACATCATAAGCTTTGCCCAGCCTTGCTTTCATTCTTTGTACATTTTTGAGCTCTGTGTGTCAGCTTTTCAAGACAATGGGAGTAGAAGTTCATACAATACACAGGATGGATGAACAACAGGGTCTCAGGCTAGTACCATTAATTGTACATGATAAAGTATCCCGAGTGCTCCCACAGCTCAAAGATTAGCAGCTCTCAAAAACTAAAGTTATATTGTCACTCTATTTTCTCCCTTTGACAGTGATGCTTTTGTATCTCATGTGGATTTCCTGGATCTAGAGGAACCTCTTGCCAGCCTACATTTTTCATCGTTAAGGCTTACATGTGAAAAATAAAAATCACAACCAAACTGACAGTTGGCAGACTGTCCAGTTTATCACTTCATCTTGACGTGGTTATGTATGCTAGCAAATAAAAGGTTTCAATGAATAAATTTACTGTTTTAAAATTGCATAAAATACATTTAGTCACATAGAAAGAAAATCTTAGACATTCTGTCAAAAATATAATATCATTCAATTATTTTATCATAGTACAGACTCTGATGTTCACACAGATACTGGAAGATTTACACTGAAATTATGAAACAGCTGATTTCAATTGAAGGCTGAAAAGAGATAGGATCTGAAAAGTCTCAGTTCAGATTTACATATCCTTTGAATTCAGCATTTTACTCAGATGTGTTACTTTAGCTAAGGGCAATTTCTCTAGTGAAGAAATTGTCTACACTATATTGGGTGAGGAAATATACATTAACTTTTTAATCAGCACTCTGGCTTTAGGTTCTTCTAAAATTTCTAAAATGTAAGTTGGTCATAAGCTTTCAGTGGCTATTTAAACAAGGTCTACCTAAATCAAACTAAGTATGTTTGGCCTTCAAGGGAGGGGGGAAATAGCCTGAAAAGACTATAAGAATTGCCTTTTATTGATTTTTTTATTTTTGGTTTCACTTCTTACTCTGACAGACACATGTATGTATATAATTTTCAATATGTACTGTAGATATCTAGGCTTAAAATAAGCACACATAAGCAGTGCTTACAACTTTCATGTGTCATGAGTCAGTTCACGGTCATGCGTTTGTGTATCTGTACTTGGGTGAGAGGTTATGAACAGATTTTTTGTAAGATGCCTCTCCCTTAAACAAAGCAAGCATTATCCTGCTACAAGTTTCCTCCTTGGTGCATCTGTTGAGAGAACGTTGGGCTCTAACTGGAAAACCTGAGCTCCAGCAAATGCATGACTTTAATGGTAACATGCATGGTCATAACTGCTCTGCTCATGAAGAAGGTCTCCATGGCAGAAAGACACATGACAGTTGGTAGAAAGCAAGCTTCATTCTCAGGACTTGCCAAAACGTTTCCACCCAATAAAAGCTCCGGAAACTGAGAAAGTGTCCTTAAATTAACACTGAGTACAGATGAAATCAAGATTAAATCATAGTTTAAGTAATAGAATGCCCGTAAGTTTACAGAGCCTGTCTGTAAAAGGAACACACTCATCATAGTAACATGGTACTAAGGTAGAAGAAGGCCAAAAGTTAATTTTGAAGCACAAATAACTTGCACTGACATGCTAATTTATGTCAGCCTTCTGCACTGAAGTCAACATGTAAAAAATGAGCCATGAATGCAAACATATTGTTATGGTTTAAGGGTTACCAGC
>NW_010191202.1:0-1119 GCF_000695765.1 Mesitornis unicolor
CCCCCGGACCCCCCCACCCTGCAGGGTCACGGCCCCGACCCTCGGGGTCACAAGGGGCAAGGACAGGGAGCCTTCAGCAACACGGCACCCCTCAGCCCCCACTCTGCCCGCAGGAGGGGGTTTCTCATCCTGCCTGCCCCCCACATCCCCCATCGAGGGGTTGGTGGTGCTGTGGTCAGGGAGAAGGGGACTCGCTTCACTGGAGCTGGGTTTGGTACAGGTGGGTGCAGGCTTTAGGACATCGCAGCTGATGGCACCACAGCGACCTCCCCTGCAAGAGATGCAGGCCAACAGCCAGGGGTTAACCTGGAGCCAAAGAGGTCTGTTCATTCTGAAACCTAACGATGGCAATTAACACTGCAGAGGGCGCTGCCAGGGTGCCACCCTCCTCCTTGGCAAGCAGAACACTGGAGCAGCACAAGGGCCTCCCCTTTCACTCACTTTTAGGCAGGGGAAGCTCCTGTACAGCACCCACCTCCACCCCAGGCCCTGCTTGGCCTTTCCCTGCCAACGGCTTCCCAGCATTAGCGCTGCCAGGGCTGCAGCTCAGACAGATCAGCCTCTAATCTGGGGAACAGCCTCCTGTTAATTATCCCGAACCCTCTGGGCCATGGCCAGGGTGACTCAGCAAGAGGCAGCCCAACACAGCAAACAGCAGCCCAGCCCCAAGCCAGGGGGCCAGCCCACCCCCTCCAGGGACCCCCAGCAAGGTTTGGGCAACCCAGGCTCGCCCCATCTCCAAGAAAAGGCACTTTCCCATCAAAAGTTGCAGGGGGAGCCAACACGGGTGTGCCCACAGGAAAAGGGACAGGTAGGGATAGGGGGAACTCTGCAGCCAGGGGCACCCTGTGCCAGGCAGAGCTGACATGGGGGACCTAGGGGCCTGGGCCCCCTTTGCCATCCTCGCAGGTAGGGAGTACCTACCAGCTGCTGAGGAAGGTGGCCCCCCAATGCCAGCCCAGGCGTGAGGGACAGGGGACAGGGGGAGCGGCAATAGCGGCACACGGGGCATTATTTAGCAATGTTCTTTTATTTCCAGTTTTTAAGGTGAAAAGATGCCTTTAAATCTTCAATTAAATACTCCATAAAGAAAAAAAAAAAAAGAAAAGCAAAAAAAAA
>NW_010191203.1:0-3213 GCF_000695765.1 Mesitornis unicolor
TGCCCTTACACCCTCACTTTATGCCCATACATCCTCATTTTACACCCATACACCCTCATTTGATGCCCACACACTCTTACTTTATCCCCATACACCCTCGTTTTACGCCCTTACACCCTCACTTTATGCCCATACACTCTTACTTTATCCCCACACACCCTCACTTTATGCCCATACACCCTCACTTTATGCCCACACACTCTTACTTTATCCCCATACACCCTCGTTTTATGCCCGTGCACCCTCACTTTATGCCCATACACCCTCATTTTACACCCATACACCCTCACTTTATGCCCATACACCCTCATTTTACACCCATACACCCTCACTTTATGCCCATACACCCTCACTTTATCCCCACACACCCTCACTTTATGCCCACACACCCTACAACCCATCAACCTAAATATTTTACTACACATTTAACAACAATTCCATACAGGGCTACCGACGTATAAAGACCAATAACGTTAAAACGCACAAGAAGCTGTAACTTCCTTAATAAAAGCAGCTCTTTATGAAGATATCTGTCATTAAGGGCGACCCAACTTCGCTGTTCTCCACCACAGTTGTGGTGCAGCTCAACATAAACTTGTCCGAATTATTCCTATTTCTTGGCAGAAGTGAGGAACCCCCCCCCCCACGAGGCTCATTTAAAACACACACAGAGACACCCACGAAATGAGGAATTAATAAAACGTCGTATTCTTCCGAACCACATGAAGTTTTCTGACGTGTGTCTGCTGCTGATTACACCAACCCAGGCCCCGTCACTTCTCATGCGATGACAGGAGAACACTTGTGAATTTATTTCTCCCGAGAAGCCGGGCGATGCAAACTCCAAGGAAACCAAACCAAATGGCCCACTCCAAAGACATAAAAGCAGCAGGGCTTCTTGCAGGGATTTTTCTCTCTTTTTTAATAGGTACTAACAGGCAGGTACCCAATTTCCCCAGGATTCAGGTCGTAGTTTGGAATTTAATCACCGTTTTTTGCTTTTCAAGGTCCTCTTCCTTGCTTATACAGAGTCAGCAGAAGTGTTCATTAAAAAACTGGGCTGTTTTGCCTGCTGCCTACATTTCCAACATTACTGACAGATAATGACAAGCAAAAACATGGATTTATTTCACAGGTTTGGCGGTTTTTTTGGCAAATTTTAACAGAGTAACTTTTGTACATTGTCAAAACCGAACATTTTGCAAATTCGAAGAGGTTTTCTAAATTCAATTAAAATAGGACATCTTTTCTGTCATCTCCCATTAGAGAAAATGCAATTAGCCGTGACTTGTCATTAGAGGCAAATGTCACATCACACTGGGGAAGGCTGCAACTGTCATCTGGGAATCATAAACATCGCCAAATATTTGGGCTAAATTGTTTTCACCACACTGTCACGCCGATTAATTCTAGCTCGAGGATATTCCTGGAAAGCAAAAACTGAGAGCAAAATGTAGTTTAAATCACATTAAACCACCTCACTCCCGATGCAAATGCTCCCTGGTGGAGGCAGCGTGGGGCTGAGGTGGGTTTGAAGATGCGGCTCCATAAGAGATCCCCATGTCCCCAAACCGCCATGGGCATCACTGCTCAAACCAGCACAGAGCTCCCATACGGACCCAGCAAACACCTTTTCCTGCATCAAATCTTTTCCTTCTGCATGCAAAATGTGTGGGATGATGGCTTCTGTTTGCTCAAGGAGGAGGAAAAGCTGATCAGCTCTTATTTACACCCTTTACATCCAATTTGCATCCTTCTCTGCTCACCTACCCCATAGCTACGCAGGTTATTTAACACAAGAGTTGTCTGCGACAGGGACTCCTCTTACAAGTCCGTAAAGCACAGCAAAACTCCAAATAAAAATCTATTAGAAATAGTATTACAACATCAACAGCAACTCTTACCTTTACATCTATTGAGGCTTACTAGGGAAACACATCTGTATTTATATTTAAAAAGAACCCAATGCAGTCCTACCCAGTGTTCACAGTGCCCAGCACCCCAAAATCCTCCCAACTAAAGGGATTTCCACAGGCAGGATAATTCCCAGCTGCATCCCCAGTCTGCAGCTGGTGTGAACGGCTTTTCGCACTGCGCTCCATGGAGAGCATCCTTTAGGGCAAATGAACCCAGACGTCAACTTTCATCTCCACCGTGAATGTTCCTCACTCTCTGGGCTGTGTAACTTGGGATGGGGGAAGGTATTTGGGTAGCACAGACACAATTCCTAGTCTCCATCAGGATACAGCTCCAAAAGCTGCTGTAATGAGGTCTCCACCACTCCACAAGGGAAACCAGGTAGGAGCTCCACCACGAGGTGCCCCATCCTCACAAAGGATGGAGATGTATGTACCTCTATCTTCCTTTCCACCACGTAAACCAACACCTTCTCACCCTATCCTTGTGGAAACAATGAGCACAGAGGATTTCCATCATCTCCACTGCATTCACGTGCCTGAAGATCTTCATCTCCTTCCCTAATTTTCCTTTTTCTCAGCTAATCCAACTCTTCAGGCCACTTTCTTCACCATCACCAAGGATTTTGCCTCTTCTCTGCACTGTGTGGGGCCGCAGCCACTTCCAGCACAATGTGACAACCAGACACGAGATGCTGGCTGACACCTCCCCAGCTCCAAGAAGCTGAAAGCCTCATCCATGGCTGCCTCACATATGACACTTCTGGAAGTGACTGGTTGAGGTGCCTGAAAGCTTGTTCAGTGACCCACAATATGCAAATTAAATTAACACTGTATACACTTCAGGACAAAAAACCACGTATTTTCGTGTGTGTGTGTATGTATATATCTATATCTCCATATCTGTGTACATATATCTATATCTCCATATCTGTGTACATATATCTATATCTCCATATCTGTGTACATATATCTATATCTCCATATCTGTGTACATATATCTATATCTCCATATCTGTGTACATATATCTATATCTCCATATCTGTGTACATATATCTATATCTCCATATCTGTGTACATTTATATCTATATCCGTATATCTATATTGATCTGTATATATATTTCTCTATATCTCTCTCTCTGTATATATATCTGTATATATATTCCTCTATAGCTAACTCTCTATATATACCTATATCTATCTATATATATATTTCTCTGTATCTCTATATATATATCTCTATCAGTATATATATTTCTCTACATGTATCTCTCTCTATAGCTCTCTATATCTCT
>NW_010191203.1:3238-3974 GCF_000695765.1 Mesitornis unicolor
TATAGATAGATATAAATATATAGATCTATATATATATTTATATACCTGTGTACATACATGTATCTATATATCTATATATGTGTGTGTATACATATAGATACATATATCTATATATCTCTGTATATATATTTATATACCTGTGTACATACATGTATCTATATCTATATCTACAAGTGTGTATATAAATATAGACAGATATATCTATATCTCTATACCTGTGTACATACACATATGTATATCTACATATATGTGTGTGTGTGTATATACACCTGGGGATCTACTTCCTCAGCACACTGCCTCAAAAACCAAGAAACCAGTCAGCAAACATCCCTTGCAAGAGACTGAAAGTCCATCAAAACGAGATGACAGAATCAGTCTCGTGCGCCATTAATTTCGGAACATCATTAACTGGAAAGTGTGGGGGTAGGAAACGTTTTTGACAGCTGGTTTCAGTTGCTGCCAAGCCTTTAGTATTGCACAGCGGTTGTGGGGGGGAGGAAATAAGCTGGAATGGTAGTAAATGAAACCACTCGTCTGGTTTCTGGATTCGCTTTATTGTGGTCGCAGATCTCTACAAACTGGGAATCTGCGCTCTGTAATTACAAGATCCACATTTAAATGGGAGGAGCAGGGACAGCATTAGAAAAAGGAGTGCTCGAGGATGAGGTTTACTGCTCGGTTTGCCCATGGTGCTGGGAAAGGGGCCTGAGCAGAGCTGTGGATGGGGATGGAGACC
>NW_010191204.1:0-2799 GCF_000695765.1 Mesitornis unicolor
CTATATATATAAAGAAAAAAATCTATATATATAAGAAAAACCTACATATAAGATAAATATATATGTAAGACGATCGTGTCCCCGCCGTACTTGTATACAAACCAGAGAAAGTCCGATTCTGCGAAATGACCGGCAAATGCTCCTCTCCAAGGGGGGGACACAGGGGCCCGTGAGAGCCCCCGGAGGGAAACCCTGGAGTCGGCGCTAAAAGAGCACTCGCGGTTTTTTTCGCTTCACAGTATCGGCAGGGTGGAAAAAAAAAAAAGCCCGGCGATGAGGATAGAGGACCTAACCTGAAAGCAGCAAAGGGGATCCCGTAGGAAGCCCTTTTAAATGTCCTCTAGAGGGTGCTCATGTCTCTTTCGTATCGAAATGCCACTGTTCATTGAGACTAAAAATAGAAAAAACAGGACGGGTATTCCCACAGTCTGTTGATAACCTCCCACTTTTTCTGTAAAGCACAACAAACACGTATACAGTCATTTTAAACTTAACTTACCTTTTCCATTTCTTAACTTACCTCCTATTTCAAGTTTCATGGTTTTCATCTATTTCTTCACCTAATGAACTTGATGCTGTATCACAAAATCAGACTGCCAGCTCTTTTTCACTAGTTTGCCAAGACTCTCCTTTCCATCCACTATTTCACTGCAGACACAACCCACAAACCCACTATGCTGAGAGCATGGAATCTGCCAAACAATTTTTATTTTTCCTCAAAGCCTATTTGCTTGTATTTGACTGCTTTAAGCTGCATCCAGCATTTCATTTACTCTTGAAAATCCTCTCTAAGCATCAGCAACTCCACACTCTTGCTGTAGCAAGCAATTTTAGGTCTGTTTTCAACAGCTGTGAGTGGGACACTGTGCTATTAATGCTTTTTGTGCTGGGAACAGGATAATTAGTCCTTCATCTACTGCATTTTGCTGGGTTTTTGTTGTTTGGGTTTTTTTCCAAACAAGTTTGCACAGCATTAAGTTTCCTTAAATAGCCTTTTTGTAGTAGCATCTACAGTAAAGCCTTTGGAAACAGGAGATAAGTTGCTAAACCTCCCAACTCTCATTATTTCAAGTACTCTCTAATTGAACTATTCCACCCATTCCATATCATAAAAAATTTCCCACAGCTTGGGAGAAGTTACACATAATTTCGAAATGTTATTGTTATTATGTCATCGTATCACTGACTTATCTTCACAGTCATATACTTCCCAGTGCTGCAATACAGTTTTTTTCTATGAAACAATTTCTTTTCTAGGATGTGGCTGCTTATTCTTCTCTGAGTCGATATATTCTTAAGTATTTTGAGTGCATATAGCACATGAATGAAATTCACCCATCACAGCTCCTTATCAACCTAGCTTCTAAGCCCAGCTCTGCCCACACTGTAGAACACAACCAGAGCTGGTTGCTCCAGTTTCTAAAATGACAGGTGATACTGCTCAATGCAACCCATCTCATGCCCTTCTCCAGAAACCCTGCTCAGGGCAACGAGCTTGCTAAAGTAAAGGATAATTCACCTTCATTTTGTTTCCTTGCCCTGGGTGAGTGCAAATTCAGAACAGCCTTGCCTTAATGCAGCCACTCGGCCCACATCAGCAGCAAGACTCTGTTATGAAGCCACAGTAAGGACAGGGAACTTGCTCCAAGCAAAGCCAAAAGCTCCTAGCAAGACCTGACCAACAGCAGCTTGCCCCAGATGGGTGCCACTGCAGCTCCCATACTTGCCAAAAAGCTGCCTGGTGCCAGGAGCGGCTCCTTTGCATGAAAGCAAGACACTGCCAGCTGGCCCCATGCCATCCTGGTAGTAACAGCTGGTCCTAAGGACTGGCTGATGCCCCGGGTCTTGCTGTGCCCCTTCGGAAGTAACTGAGTGGGTGAAGGAGCTACGTTCTCACTGCTGGAGCAATCTGCTCCTTAGCCACATTCCCATACTCAAGTTTATAGCTACACATAAAGTCAGATAAAGAAATAATGATGATGACATGCAGCTAGCCAAGATTTGTGTTGCTTTTTTGTTATTCGATATTGGAATTGGAAGACAATCACATTTTACCCCTTGGATGTCTATGTTCTCATGTAACATGAGGCATGTTTATCAGAAGCATTTTAAAAGAGCCCATATCACACTGCTCCAGCCACCTGGTTTAATTCTGCAATGACCCCACTACTCCCTGCTCTTTCCACTTTTGTGCAACTTCAGTACTTGATTAAAGGCATTCAGGGCGTCTCTGTGACCTACTTCTCCCTCTACTATATCCACCCTTCTTAATTATCCTTGCTCCACTGCATGTGGGCCTCCTGGGCCTAGCTAAAGATACAAGTACCTACATATTCCTGATCAAGCCATTAACTGATCTCCTATCTGCTGGAAGACAGGTGTGGTTTTTATCAGGCCAGTGGCTAGACTCAGGATCTCAGACAGGCTTTTCTTGGGTGGTGTTTATTTAAACCCAGTATTTTACCCATGTCTGTCAATGATCCTTAACGAGATCTATAACACTGATGTATCAAGCTCCTGGCAATTTATGTACCCTAGAACTAAACCAGATGAACTACCAGATATTATGGTAGTAACAAGCTTTATGAAGTTGTCTGAAGACTAGAGAAAGCCTATGTTCAAGGCACTATGCTAGCTACAGACAGCCAGAAGTCTACTTCCTGAATTCCAGCTATTTTCATTTTATTTTGAATTTCTTCCTTTAGGCTTTACAATAATTATCCAAAGTCAGTGAAGGAAAATCTTCCACAGGAATCCACAGAAGAATTCTGTGGATGTGGTCTACCTTGACTTCAGTAA
>NW_010191205.1:0-12298 GCF_000695765.1 Mesitornis unicolor
ACACACACACACATATATATACATACACACATGCTTCATAGATTGAAATTTATACTAATTGGTTTTCAGTCACTAACATATTTTCAGGTTTGGTTAATTTCTCCTATAAACAGATATTCAGGTTTTCTACTCCTCTCACAGGAATCTCTGTTCTCTGACACTACTCTCCAACCCTTCAATACTCAATAAGCATTTCTGCATTTAATTCCAAAGAAGGTTAATGAAATTTAAAGCCACTGTAAAGCACTATTAACAATTCAGTTGATAAACTGAATTGAGTCAGTCTTTCACTCTAACATAAAGCTTCACAGACAACAGCTATTATGTGCTAGAAGGAATGCTTTCCCCAGGAAAAAAAAAATTTCTTTTGCTATTTCAGAGGCTGTGATAGCTGGCCATCTTTGTTGAGAGTTTTGACATATCTACTACTAATAGATAGCTTCGCTTTGTCCTACTGTCATACTTTGAGTCATATTCATCCTCTGTCTGGCCATCCTGGAAAATACATTGCTTTCCCAACTAAGACCTGATTGAATTTATACCTTTCAAGTGCTACTTAATGGTTTTCCCTCAGTAGCCTCAGTCTGAAAAAACTGTTTCTGGGTGCAGTCTTAAGAAAGCCTTGAGGAAGAGAAGGATGAAGGTGAGGCTCTACTTTGAGTGTCACCAGGATGACTTCTGTTTCAAAATGCTTCTGCTTGATGATAAAAGACAATGTGGTAACTACACAACAAAATGGCACACAGTGCAAAACTTCTGTAGCAAGTGTTGACCCAATCTGATCAACTAGTAATTTCACATTAATCTACCTTACTATATAATACTGTGAACATGTAATTAACTTCTAGTGAAATCCATTCCAGCTGCATTATCCTGGTGTCATGACAGCCCTGCCAAAACTCGTATCCAGATTCAAGCCAATAAACCTAAAAGTTGTTGTGGAATGTCATACAGATGCACAGCCTCAAGTTTACGCGTGGGTATCTGCATAATCATTAAGGTCCCAAGAGACCTTTAAGATCATCAAGTCCAAATGTCAACCTAACACTTCCATGCCCACTACACCATGTCCTGAAATGTCATATCCACACGCTTCTTTTCAACACCTCCAGGGGTGGTGACTCCACCACCTCCCTGGGCAGCCTATTGCAGTGCCTGACTACTCTTTGAGTAAGAAATTTTTCCTAATATCCAATCTAAACCTTCCCTGGTGCAACTTGAAGCCATTACCTCTTGTCCTGTCATTAGTTACGTGGAAGAAGAGACCAACACCCACCTCTCTACAACCTCCTTTCAGGTAGTTGTAGAGAGCAAAAAGGTCTCCCCTTAGTATCCTTTTCTCTAAGCTAAACAACCCCAGCTCCCTTAGTCGCTTCTCATAAGACTTTTTCTCCAGACCCATCACCAGTTTCATTGCTCTTCTCTGGACATGCTCCAGCACCTCAATGTCCTTGTACTGTGAAGGACTTCTTGTAGCGATTTCATCCTATCATGTTCTACCTTTCTTTTTAGATATAGCTAAATGAATCCTAAACTAGCCATACTTATTCTGCACAGAAAAAAACCCACTTGTCTTCCTTGTTCGTAGTCTACTGGGTCCAGTCCCAGATGTTTTCTCTTTCTTGAGAAAAGACGGAAAGTAAGGGGTAGAAGTCTAATCTATCTGGAAGAAACATAAGGAGACACAGAAGGCAACATCTTGAGGCTTTGCCTCTACAGCTCTAAATCAGCATTTTCCTCATCTGTTGCTATGAAGAACTATTAGAACAAAACAGAATAATTTTTCCTGTCTGAATGCAGACTGTTCCGCTCTTATAGGATCAGTCAAGGAATTGCTACCACATGAAACTCACTATTTTTATTTGCTTCTGCTGTACCTGCAACAGAAAAGTATCTGCTCTTAAAGCTGTTCTGCCTTAAGGAAAGTTGTGAAAGGGTAAAATGAAGTTATCTAGGCTTCTGACAGCTGTCCTGCAGGTACCTGTGTAATTCTACAACAACTTTCTGCTGTTACTGAGGAGATGACATAAAAAGCTGGGGAGAAAACCAGAAACTGGAGAAAAAACCCCACAGTTTTACTTAAAACAACTATTTTAAGGAAAAGAGTATCAATTCATTTACAGGATATTAGAACCATAAACAGTAAGTAGCATAGATGTATACTGAACAGAACAGTATGTTATTTAACACAGTATACTATACAATTGAAAAATCTATTAATAATTGCAATGTGTAAAATAATGTTTGTCCAAGGTGGCTTTGAAAAAAATCAGTATCTACATTGTCGGTTACAAAAATTCAGCTAAAATACTATAGAAGATAATTTATTATTGAAGCTACTAAGTGTAGACTTTTTTTTATTCTAGCTCAAATATCATTGACTATCTTCTGTAATCATTTTTTAAATAAAATTCACAGTTGGTAGTCATACAAGTAGAGTTGCAAGCACTGACAATGATAAAGGAGTATCTGAAAAAAACTGAAGAGCTTAGAACTATGGGAACAGATTCAACAGAGTACTATTCTGGCTTTTTGCTAATATAACTACAATTTCACTAGCCTCTTACAGACTTAAAAATGAAACTTAACAGTGAATCAAACCTAGGGAATGGAAAAGAATAATGGAGATGCTAACAGTAGATAAAAAATTAAACATAAAGTAGAGGAGGCACAAGCTAAACATATTTTTAACTGGCAGTAAAAATTTGAAAGATCACTGCATATACATCAAGTAAAGAAACAGGAAAGTTTGTTCAGGCTGAAATTTAAAACTGTGCAGGGAACATTATGGATAAATGTTCAGCTCTATTACATTTGCAGCATAGCACAAGCCACAGAATTTTATGACATTTCTTTCTCTAAACCCATAAATAAGAAAAAACTTATTAGCTTTCTGTTGAACTAGGTCTTCACTGATAGACAGCTTATTGTCAGGACAATTATGGGATCAAAACTGAGTTCAGAGGAGAACAATATAGAAGTAAATGTGACAGAGAATAGCAGGACTGTAACAATGACAAGCAAACCCACAAATGCTACAAAAAAAAACAAATAAGCTTAGTCAGTAATACTAAGCTGTGAAATAATCTCTCAAAAGAGATGCGAAAACCATATTCTTTGTCATGGTTAAAACTATGACATGCTAGAAGGACTGCTAACGGAAACAGTGTTGAATTAACAGAAATGATTAGTAATGATCAAATCAAAACTACCCTGTGTGTTTTGGTTTTTTTTAATAATGGTAGTACTAAAGGAATGCATGTATATCTCACCTGAAAAAAATCTATTTATATTGTAAGAAACCTGTATCATAGGTATTTGTAAGGATGTTACTCAGTATACTTTAGTTTAGACACTCAATGCTCCAATACATAAAACTGGGCAGGTGCACAGTTCAGTAGGGTGGTACAAAACACATTAACCTGATAAAGTAACTGAAGTTTTTTTTCCTCTGAATAGCACCAACATTAAACATCTGTCTCTGCTTACTGACTCTACAGGGAACTCAAACACCTCTTCCAAACAATTCAGTGATCCTCCACACTGTGTAGGAAGCTACATTTGAACCAATCTAAAGAAAATTTATCCATCTGGATGTGTTCCTTCAGGTAAGATTCAGAACACAGCACCTTATTCTGAGGTTAGACCCCTGAAAGAGGAGGACAAGCTCACTTTGTTCTTAGTAGTCTGTCTCATGGTTAGACCACTTGACTGGTTTAAGTCCACCTCCTAAAATACAGTATGTATCTGAATTATTCATCCTTTATTCCTTAAAATAATTATTTCACTGATGGCACTAAACCTTCTAACCAACTGCCACTTGCTCCCACAAAGCCCATCACAATTTTAAAAAATCCTATTATTAATCTCTTGTTAGTGAACTCACACAGTTCTGTGTTTGTCTTCCACAATTTAAAACATAGACAAAGGCTTCATTATGCATCATATAAACTAACATATACCTCAGTATGAGCACATTTTTGAGACTCATGTATTTTGACTATTTAATGTTTTTTATACAGAAGTAAAATTCCAAGTAGCAACCTACTTCTGGATAAAAATCACCACAGAAGTATAGACTAGCAGAATTTTAAGATATTGATATAAAGTTCCATGCTAGCCTTTCTTATAATCTTAATATTCTCACCAAGGGTACCAGAGAACATGAAAAAAATGTGGAGAATGAAGCATGCAAGGAACAGGGCTACAACCTTGTCCCCTTCATTAGATTCCCTCACATTATGCATGTATTTAGAAAAAAATACTTCCTAATTCATAGACAAATTCCACCCTTCTCTATTTCTCACCCTCAGATTAATGAAGTAATGATATATGATCAGGACTTCAAAATCTTTTGAATAGATTAAAAATGAGAACTGTAAGGTGGGGAGTGGAGCAGCAGCTTTTGCCATTACATAGAAAAAGTGCTTTATGAAACAAAAATCTTAAACGACTCACTCTATTTCTGTCTATTAATTCTGAGAATGTAAACCATTAGAAAAGGTTACAGTGTCTTTACTATTTATCCTGAAAGGTGTCCATTTCTTGGAAACTCATGATTTTTCTTGAGAGTTTACTTACTCTAAAAAACTGGTGATGTAATCCCGACTGCAGGCTGACCAAGAGAAAGGGTTGGTGTTTGCAGTAATATGAGCTGCCATTAGCTTTGCTGCTTCATGACCTTTGGTCCCACAGGAATTTCCAATTCCATCATGATTCATACCAAAACTGCCCAAAAGAGGAAGAGAGGAACAGCCCATTACTCTTGTACAGCATCAGACATCTCTTAAAACTTAATTTTGCCTTTACAGAAATCATGCTGGACCTAAAAGAACACACAGGACAACTCTTAAGCGGAGAATCAGCATCAGTTAAGTTCTGTTTAGTTTATTCAGATCTCAGAATACTGTACAATTACATAACTTTCTTTTCTCCCACAGACATTTGAAAGCATTTTACTTATTTTCTAAAGCTTTTTACAGAAAATTTAAAAATATTCTTCCAAGATAAACACAGGGCACTCAGTCATTAATTGGTATTGTACCTGGAAGGAACATACATTGTGACACTGACACCTGGATTAGTAAACAAAGACAGAGAATGGGCTATGTTGTCATAAAAGTACAGTACAGGCACACAGCAGCCACTGATAATCCAAGCAGAACATGAGTTTTGCAATTCCCAGGGCCATGCTTGTCGGGCCCCTCCCAGGGCCACTCCCTTTCTACATCCACTCACAGAGTGACAAGGAGCCCTTCTATTAGAGCTCTGTTTTGTCATGGAACGCTGGAATGACGAAGACTAAAACTCAGCAGAAAATACAGTAAGAAACCTCTGGGTGGCACCTGGCCAACATAGATTTCCAGGCAATAAATTAACTTTCAACAAAGACTATATAACTCTGAGAAAAAAATATGGCAAAAGATTATGTCTTAGAAAACCTGCACTATTCAAATGCAGTCTTGGAGCTATAGACTATCAACATAAGCCCCAAATTAAAACTAGAAGTAAATTCACAGAGCATCTATTTGAAAAGACTTTCATTAGACTCTCTTTAACAAACAACAACATATGCCTGACTGGCCTGACATAAAGGAAGCACCTCAACAAAGTATTTCTTACCAGTATACACTTTTCTAAAATTCGAGTTTCTAAGTATGCTTTTGACTAATTTCTACTCAGTCTCCCATGGGAAAAATCTTACTTCTTATGAAATATTAACTTTCGGTCGAATTTGTTCTTTCTTCCCAAACATGGCACAAGGCTTATGAATCAGAGGGACAGGCAGTGAGACACATAGGAGCCTCTCTGATCCTAAAACAGAGAAGTAGATAAAGGAAATGCCAAAACTGAGCTTTTGCATACCTAATGTAATTTTTTGGTGTATATATATTTTGAGAGGGAATAACTTAGATGTTCAATGCAACAAAGCGAACCAGAATTTTACAGTGAAATATCTATTTTATTGACGTAGTTCTCAACTGCCATAATTCCCTAGAATTAGGGGTACTTCAAATAAAAATATCTTCTTTTGACTTGCCTCTGTACAGTATCTTAAAATAGAAAACCTTAGTTTTTAATAATCTCTGTGAGTGACTCCCCTATAGAAATGGGCATTTGGGTATGTTGGAAAGAACTGAATTGGATTGTACTGACTATATCTGATATCTAGCTTATCCCTAGTTAGTGTATTTTATTTGTCAACGAAAAGACAGACTTCAACTGTCTGGGAAATTAAAATTGTATCTTTTGGGCCTATAAAAAAAAAGAACAAGCTTGGTAGTTTAATAGCTTTCCTTCCTCTACTAGCTCTTGTAAAAAGATGATGTCACTGATGGTGGCAATGGTATGCCTGATAAAAAGTGTGCCTGGGAATGGAGGCTCCGATTCCTGATGCACACAGGAACTCCATGCCTTTTCATGAGCTGATGGTATTCTCATAGTTTATAAATACTCATTCACCTACATAAACTATTCCCTCCCAAGAAAGTTTTTCTACTTGCTCTTGCTCCTGAATTTAGGAGGAAACTAATCATTAGGTGCAGGTAATTTTTTTCTGATGCTTGGAAAGCGGTTTTGCAATTACTGTCATCTATTTCCAAAGACAGTAGTGGCAGCATGCCATTACAGCCCAGTAATTTGCACTCCTATGTACAAGACTGCAGATGAAAACACACTTCTGTCCAAAGTACCAGTTTTATTTCCATCAGAACATGTTGGTTATATTTGGCCATCACTACATTAAAGCTACATCTTTTACAAAAGCATGTTTGCAATTAGATTGGGGTGGGAAGGCAGGGAAGAAAGGAAGGAACATAAAATACTCTTCATGGAGCCACTGTTACAATTTACTTACTTTTTCCAAACTCACTAAACAGATGCAGGCTGTATTTCTTTCACTGGCTTAAAGAGCCTGCCTAAAACTACCAGTATAATTCTGTCTTTAAAAGAACAGCCAGATGAGTGAGGAGAGAGTGAAAAGTCTTCTCAGGTGACATAAGAGTTTTCCTATGAAGTTCCCTTTCCATGTACCATCTCAAGGAAAGATGTTTAACACAGCAGCTCTTTTTTTCTCAAGTAAAATGGCTCCTCTTTTCCCACGAAAACACCTACATTACATTAAAGAACTGTGCAAAGCAGCAATACCAAGAAATTTTAAATTATAATTGAAACCCTTCTGCAATTTCTCTACAGTTCGTAAATTTCTTAAAAAATTACTAAGAAGGCAGAACACCTGACTAGCACTCTGTGCCTGTTCCATTTACTAACATGTGTAATGGAACAGATTTTTTTTTTATTTGGCAATCTGTTTTTCCTTTTATCTGAAAAAATTATCTGAGGGAATTATTTGTAGTGCACATCCAACTTGAGATCTGAACTAAAAATGACAGAAGAGATAACTAGTCTCAGCTGCACTGAATAAAACAGCAATAGATAACCAGAGACCGTGGAGCATAAGCAGAGGTAAGGTTGGGGATGTAAACTTCTCATATACCCTTGCTTTATCTTGTGAAGGAACAACACTACAGGTTCCTGTAATTTCATTTGTAATTAAGATGAGGTTACTTATTTGTTAAGTGGTTCTAAACTGTGATGGTTATGGTTGCCAAAACAGTTACTGCTGATGTGTCTGAAATGACAGCAGTTATTTTGTGAGACAGACAGGATGCTTCCATCCTGACATATTCTCTAAACACTTATGATTCAGAGAAGACATATCCAAATCAACCTGAACATTCCTCAGTACTGTTCACTGAGGTTTATTTTGTATACCATGTACTTCTGTAGCACTGAAGTTATCTGAAATGTGCTGCTCAAGTGAACTGCTTTTTCTTATTAACAATCAGTTATCTCTGCTTTCCAACTGTAGCCATAATAATCCGCATATCTAACTATTTCCTACCTTTCTTAGGGTTTGGAGCATTCAGAACTGCAGAGAATACTAATGTTTCCTTTCATTAAATACAGTAGGGTATGTTCATTGTTCAGCCACTTACTGATTCATGAATTACATTAATTTGACCTAATTCTTTTAAAGCAGAGCCTCTCAATATGCTCTGCAACTTCTTTAACAGTGTAAGGAAGAAGTGCACCAGACACTGAAAATACTGAGTCAGGTGACACAAAAAAGTTTCAGGAACACAAGCAAGAGAAATACTGTAAAATCTAAGACTTTATCTTCTTGTCCATTATCTGAGGGTGATTTACAGCTGCACAACTACATTTAACTCTTTAGCAAGTTTTATTATACTAATTATTTGCACTAGGAGAGACAAAAGAAACATACACACTAAGAGTGAAATAGGTCATTTTCAAGTTAAGTATATTGACCCAGGTACATTGCTAGAACTTCCTCCAGAGCCTCAGCATGTTGGACACACAGCTCTCACAACATTTATAGAGAATGAAGCAAAGGGCAGGGAAGGGTCATAAAGTGCCCCAGTGAAGAATACTTTAAAAATTTCTAACAGTAAATCTCTACTACAGTCAGAAGATGGAAGGCATGCTTGAACAAGTATTCTATTACACATAAGACCTAAAGGGTGAATTATAATTTGCTTGTAAAAACTGCCAGTTTATCTTATTAGATATCAACTTTTTAATGAACTTTGTATTCATTTATTTTTCTAGTATGTTGTACTTATTCTCATAATTATGAAAAAAGTGTCATCGAAACCTATGTGTCTTCCATGTAGCTTAGAATGTCTATTTACAGTCTACATCAAAAAAAATAAACTCTTCAACTTCTCTATATCTGTAAATGTTACCACAGCTTTAAATTGCGTTTTCTTAGTGACGTTAGAACATGTACAAGGAGGGAAGAAAAAGGAAAATTAGAATGTTTCAGCATTATTTTGCTCAACAAAGACTTCACTAATGTCAACATAATCTGCTATTAAAGCCTTTTCCCCTGCCCCCTACAATATCAGAGCTACCATCTACACGTAACAAAGCTTAATTTCTGTGTGGACATACATAGTAAGTTTCTTAATTATTCTCATGTCTACTAGCAGTGAAATATTTGTCAATCAATATGATGTTATGGTAAACTTTTGGAGAAGATTCAATCTTCGTATTTTACGGGTTTATAGTAATTAACTTTCTTTACTATTTTAACCATATCCCCCATACTGTGTCATAAGAGAAAGTTCTCTTCTTTATATGTAGCCCTCCATCCATTGCTAGCCAATGTTATAAAAGTATTGGTTATACCTTCATAATAGCAGGCAAATGGCAACTCACTCTTAAATGAGATTACAAGAAAAAAGCATTCAAAATATTATCTTGAAAAAATTTGGATCACAAACATTGATGGCCTTTATTGAAACTGTCTGATACTGCATTGTTCCCCTCAAAGGAGGAATCAAGGTTAATTAGTTCCTTTACTTTCTACTTCCATGTCTTAATAGAAGGATTTTAACCTTAACTGCTGATTTCCTGCATTTGGAGATCATTAGATGGTTTGGAGCATCCCTAATACTTTATTCTCAAGTAACGCAGAATTTAAAATCTTTTACTTTTGGTGAAACGTATTACTTCCCTGAAAACGTGGGAAACAAACTAATTGAATAATGGCAGCTTTATAACAATCATACCTGCCATGAAGTTAAACATAATTTTAGTATACTTTTATAATAAGATTTTTCCCATTTACTTCTTAAGTATCATTCTTCTCTCAGTTATGGCTGATGATCAAACACCCCATCAAAAACAATTTTATATATTAGCATAATTTAAAATTATTAATTTAATTAAATAATGTATGAAGCTCTTAAAAAGCATAGCAAATTCTAATTTACTTCAAAAATGCAGCCTATTCAGAAACCTGAACTTTCTTATGGGGAAATTCTATGGGAATATTAGGAAAAGCAGAGCACAGACTTTTGCTGCTGGTTTACACTGCCATGACTATCCAGCTTTTATGTCACAAGAAGAACATCAAGCAAGGCTTGTGTGCTATACAAAGCCAGAATACGAATGCATAGGGTCTCTACACTGTAGGTCAAAATGGAAAATACTGGCTTCAATCAGGAAACAAAATTCTGAGTTCGTATTTCCTTTGTAAATTCATGATGCCCTGAAGGTTATGATAACCTTCAGCTTCATGCTTATTACATTCCTTTTCCTTTATTAGAACGCATTAACATCAGACAAATTATTTTAGTATTTTGAATGGTAAACTTCGAATAATATTTCATGATATTTAGACACAAGCCTTTTTCATATTGCAAATAAAAACATGTCACAGAAACCAGATTTTTTTCTAGCCTTATGTTTATGACATTTCATTTTATATGCACAAAACATCATTAAAATTGAAGTGCCAATAAAAGCTTTTTAAAAATCTTGCAAGCTTTTACATCTATACTATTACAAAGGCAGAGAGAAACAATATTCCTTTAGCAAAAAAAGACCATGGCATGGGGCAGGGTGAGAGGACAAGAGAACAAGAATATGATTACATATGGTCTTGAGTGGCTTGTCCAGGCAAAAACTGGACACATTTGGTTTGTTTGTTCGTTTTTTAACTGAAAAAGCTACTTAAACTGTTCCCAAAACTTTAGGTCATCATTCTCAGTCTATCCTAGGCATCTAGCAGAGACAAGTTTTGACTTGTTATTGATGGTGCTGAGTTGTTCATACACTATAGATTTGAGATGATCTGTCAGCCCTGCTATAGTTGAGGATAGAAAATATCATCATCACAGATAAAACAGTGATGACAGCATTAACTGAAGATCTGTTCATGGGAGAGGTGACAGGAGATGGTGACAGTACAATTTATCCTAGCTGTGTTTCAAGTACTTCTGAAAGCTGTTTTGAAATTTGTTGTATGTGTCCCTATTACCTCACATGGGAGTATTTTCCATCTAGTTGCACAACACATACCTTCCTTGACACACACTTCTTCCAAAAAACATCTCACTCAAACTCAGGCCCTATAATGCAGCTGAGGTTTGACTGATCAAACACGAAGCTAACTGATTTCTGAAGAATGAGGAAAAGACAACCAGCTTCTGAAAGTACTCTAGCATTTCCTAGATTAGAAATTTCTACTCCAGCACTGAAGACCAACTTTCTCGTATGGAAGGAGGAGTAGTTATACTCTTTTTCTATTTTGTTTAGAGATTAAAAAAAAAACACAAAACAACTCCTAGAATTGCAGGCACATTTTAGTTGTATGAACTAATTCAGAACCAAACACATCCTTGAAAATGTGTTTGTTCTTCATCTGGAAGACAATTAACCTTGTTAGACTATAATATCTTCATTATCTTATTATTTCTTACATCTTTTTTCCATCAAGATAAGACTATCAAACTGTGAATTTTAGCTCATTAAATCTTCCATAATTTAACTCAATTCTGACTTTTCAGAAATTACTTTAACCACCAGTCTTTTCTCCCTGCTCTTTCCATACAGCCCTCAAGTGCTGTCTGTCATTAGTAAGTTATTTTCTTACTCTAAGTTTATGGGCAGCTCTCTGTTCTAAGCCTAGTCCACTGTCCTCATATTTTGACATTTTTCACTCCTTTTTATTTTACAGGTTTGGTTTTTTCTCACTCTGTTATTTAGTTTGTGGATATCAGCTAACTACATAGAACTGCAACAATGTATGGCAAACCACCTTTCTTTTAGGGATATACACTTTCCAGTGGAATCCAGAATTCCTTATCCGTTCAACTAAGCATCCTGTACAGAATGCATGGGGCAAGCCAGACATTTTAGAAAGTATCCAAACTAAAAAGTATAGAGCAAACAGCCACCTAACACAGCTGGTAAGGAAAGAAAATGGGACTGGATCTTAAATCTTACAACTTGTCTAGGAGCATATTCAAGCCTGCAAGTAGTTTCTTTCTTCACTAAGAAAAGTTTTTCTTGACAATGCAGGGGATATATATTCAATTCTCACTCCTGCCATGAGAAATTACTGGTTGTGATATTGCTTGCCAGAAATCTCATGCATTTCTTCAGTGTGAAAGATAGGATAGCAAGGAAAGTAGGATAGCAAGCACACTGTAAGTCAAGCATCATAAATCATATTTCTAGAGACACTATAAAGGACTCATTCTGAATTTTATCTGAATCATGGAAGTAAGAAAAGTAAGACAAAGCTGTTCTCAGAACCTTGCATAGGGAGAAGCAACCATAAAAATGTTAGTCTAACACCATTCTTTTTGCCCTCAAGAGAGAAACACAGAGTTAATTACAGTGTACGGTCATACTCAATATAAACAACTGGTTATAAGTCTCAACTGCACACAGCTTATTACAGAATATTAGGAGTTGGAAGGGA